>NC_134700.1:91963499-92118499 GCF_043290135.1 Rhipicephalus microplus
CTGGGTTTTGGGCACAGTAGGGGGGAAAAAAACGTGGCTTGGTGTAGGTTACATGTGGACAGGCGATAACTGCAAGGGAAAGAAATCGGAGATACTTAATATCAAACAATAGGATCACAGCGCCAAAATAGTTCTTTTGTAAGACATGAATGCAAGGTTATTGCTTTACCTCAGCGAGTAAGATAGTCCTGAGATAGTTAACACAGGGCCTGAGTGTGAGGGGCAGATGACGTGGGAAGTCGGAGACACGCAAGGGAGCATTGATTGTTGTCTTACGAAAGAGGGATTCAATGACAAAATTCAAGAGGTGAAAATAGACGAACGGAAAAGGCATTGGAAGCTTGGGTAGTGATAATAAACGCATAACATTGCAAATGGGCTAGAAAGCTGAAACTAAGAACACAATAAAAGTTTGAAACTTGTAAATAAATGGCACACGAATAACAAATATAGCCAAAAGAATCCAGGACGATGTAGGAAAATTGCCGGGCAAACACTGGGAGTATCGTGAGCTGTTGAATGTAATGAAGAGAGAGTAGGAAAGAGAGAAAAAAAGTACGTGCTGGAAAGGAAAGAAAAAGCCGGAAAGTTAGTGGGACATAGAAATCCGGGAAGCGATCGAAAAAAGACGGGAGGAATGACGGGAACACCGACAGGCAAACAGGGTAAAGCGGCCACAGGATGAAGTAAACACAATATGAGGAATACAATTAGAGAAAAAAAACAATTGTGTAGAAATAGATCGAGGTGAAAATAAGGATGAAAGCGAACGCCAGATGACAGAGGTTCACGAAAAGAAGAAAGACACGCCTAGAATATAGCGGAGCCATTTAAAAGCACTAGGTGAAAAATCTGTCCCATTGAAACAACAAAAGTTAGATGGAGAAGGAAATAAATTGGAAGGGTACGAAGCACTGGGCTATATTCGAGCGGCAAAAGCAAATTCGTTTAAAAAAGATCACCCAGGGGCTTTTTCAGGGTGTGAAAGTATGAAAAAGAGTGCAACCAAGGAAGAGGTAGTACTTGATAATTTCAATTGAAAGAAGGCCGAGAAAATTTTCTAGGTTCACTACGCTGGGCCTAGAAGGGGTTTCCGACCACCTCAATAAGAAACTAACAAATAGCATTAAGGAAGGACTGCTACAATCCGTAGAAACGTGCTTACAGGAAAAGGAAATACAAGGCACTTGACAGAAAAGTAAAACGAACCCAATCCATAAAGGCAAGAATGAAAGGTTAGCATTCGCTCGTATAGACCACTTAACATTAAATCTGTGTTCTACAGCTTGGTGATACATGCAGTAAATGTAAAAATAGAAACGTGGGCAGAGCAAATTATATTTTGGAAGAACTTCAGCATGGATTCCTAATCGACAAGCGGTTAGTGAATAACCTGTTTGTTCTAACTCAGTGCATAAAAATATTTGAAATGAAAAAGATGCGCTTATACGTAGCTTATCTGGACATCACTGGGGCGCATGACAACGTTAATCAGGAAATTTAGGGGGACATATTGAAGAAAGTGGGCGTAGGGGATGGCTGTATACAGCTTTTGAGAGCAATATACCCAGAAAATACAGTTTGCATAGAAGGGAAAATAATAAGTAGCAATGACAGCGTAAAAAATTAACAAGGGGTAGAGACAGGAATGTGCTTTGGCTCCACTGTTATTCATGCTGTATGCGTTTCGGATGGAACGAGTGCTAAGTGGTGGCAACATTGGCTTTATTCTGTCACACAAGCAGGTTGGCGCGATGGCTGAGCAGAATGTTCCAGGTCTATTTTATGCAGACAATATTGTCCTGTTTGTGTAAAGTCAAGACACCAGACGGTAGATATATGTAGAAAAGAAGGCAAGGCTCTAGGATTACGATTTGTTGCAATAAAATGTGGGTTGGTGATATACCGTTGGTCTATGTGGGTTGATGGTACACCGTTAGTCATGTTGTACAGAAAACGGGCAAAGAAAAAACTTGTCAAACCAACTGACCTTGCATTGTTACAAATTCTTGATCTCTACTTTGATTGTGAACTTGTCACAGGCCTGAAGCAATGCCTACAGATTAAACTGCCACCAGTAGTATCATTGTATGCCAATGTTTGTTATCTTAATAAACTTTTAAATTTTACACCCCGTCTTTTTCTTAGATGTGCCCACAAATCTCCACGCTTCGATGCATATCCTACTGCAGTAAAATATATAGCAGAAACTATTGTGTTATGACTGTCACCAAATATAAAAAAAACTTTTGTTTCAGTATATTTATTATTTGCTTTTCAATAACTCTGGCACTTCTTATCAGCAAATGTTATTCTCAACAAGCATTTTATCACTTTGTGGGCATAAAACTTTTCATGGAGGGACATGCCAGTTCCTTCAAAACTAGGCATGCATAATACAACTTCCTTTGAGCGAGTGCTGTACTCATCAATCATTTGTTTCAGAATTTACACCGCATATGCGGAACAAGTGCAATGCAATATATGAATTGAAAGGTTGCTTTCACTAATATAGCCAACTATATAAAATTTCATACAAACTGTCTTGATAAGCCAATAAATGTGACTATGCATGAACAATAAAGTTATTTTATCAATCTGTTCATTATTATTTAGTTAGGCAAGAGTCATCAACCAACATTCAAGGCAACAAAGCTGAGCGAAAAAAATATTTGAGAAAGTTGTACATCGCTTTGAAAAACATCCAGTTAAACAGTGATAACTGCTCGTGCTTTAGGTATGATTGCTCCCTGCTTACAGCATACGCCCAAAAAATGCTTTATGTTCATCTAAATGCTGTAACTGCAGCGCTCCCCAATATTACAAAGGCCAAAAATCCCTGATTTAAGCGATTCGACAGATGTCCATAATTGCCGCCCCTTTTCTATCTTGTCATCAATAAGCAATGGTAATGAAAAAAGTCCCGGTTTCGCTGCAAGGGCGATGCAATGAAGCAATACCAAAAACTCGGAATGTAACGCTGAGAACGACTAGCAGTTCGGAACGTGCAGCGCGCTGCTCTGGCACAAATGACGCACGAAAACAACACACGCAAGACGAGAGCCAACTAACGTTTACAACTCTACGCTTAAAGCGCTCTTTAAACAAAAACGAAGCACGAAACGTCATCACAGTTACAGATCAAAGTGCGAGCTAACGAGTGTCCCAGTTGTAACTTAGCTGTGTTTGAAAAGTGCGCTCTCATTCCCCTGCTATTTTTATTTCCTCTGTTTCTTTCCTCCTCCCGTAAGAGGGCCTTTCCAAGTGGAAGTTGCCAGCTTGCTCTCTGCCTCTTTCCTCTGTGTCCTTGTGTATCTGTGTATGTAAATCAAATAAATAATTAAACTTGCAAATGGCGCCTGCCTAGCGAGTGAAGTTGGACGTTTGTGGGCCAGGCAACTAACGCAATCACAAGTTCCCGTGAAGGCCAAGCCACACAACTTTCCCCACCGAAGGACAAGCGCGAGCGCACAATCACTTAACCCTCCCGCCTCCATGCGTGGGACAAAGCACGCGCAGGAGATAAGCACGCGTTCGCGCTTTGTGATGATGTGGGTGCCGAGCGCGGGTGGCTTTTTATTGCAATATGTGTTATATGGACACTCTCCGCTGAATTTTTCCGCCACCACCGGTGTCTGCGTTATCACCCTTTACCGTATATGTATACGTATCTCTACATATGAAAATGCATGGACGAAAAAAAAAAAAACAGAGAGAGACTCCGGAACGCGAAATCAAATTGGGGTCCTTTCAATCGCGATTGCGAGGCGTTAACCACAGAGGAGCACATCATTCAGCGTTTAAACGGCAAGCTATCTATATAAACCTTACCCTTACCGCTGCTGACGACCATCTCGAGGCGAATTGTGTTTTCAGCATTACCAGCAAGATGGCGCAATTTGCCACATCGCGCTAGGGAGCCTACATGAACAGCCGTTTTTAGGGTGATGTCAGCCTTTGACCCACTACATGCCGCCGCCCGCCAAAACACAATGTTGCCGGACAGCAACGCCGCGCAGTCGCCCAATCTTGGTGCCCGCACTGCGTCTACGCCCGGTTGCGTTTAGTTCTCAATAATGCGGCGTCGAACGTTGCGGTAGCGTGTTAAACGCTACCGGTGAAGCCTTATAATGCCTGGATGCTGCGTACCGCTCTGCACTAACCACAACAGAAAGGGGGTGCGAATGTTCCGCTTCCCAGCGAGCCCTGGCCGACGACAACTATGGCTGGCTCAAGCGAAACGAGACGGCTGGGAGCCCACCAGTGCGTCTCGTATTTGCTCTGTGAGTACTGCGTATTTCGTTCACTGTTTTTTCCTGCGGCACACGTATATGTGTTTCGCGGTGTTCGCGAATGAGTAGATAACCCAAGTTGTCGTTGCTGCATCCACGCATTGCGAGTAGGAAGCCCACAAACGGGACGCGTCCGCGCGTTCGTACGGAGACGCGCTCGCTAGTCTGAGCTGTTGCCACGCTTGCCTTCGTGCCAGCGTAACCTCAGTATTATGTCGCAAGTGTTTGTGCGTGGGCTGCGAATTTCTTCGTGCGCCCACTTTGAGAACTGGGTCGCTTACACGACCCTGAGAACCGCCGCCTTCTCTCGGTCGGCTCCTTTTAGATGCGGAGCATCTTATACTCGCGCCTTGTAGTGCGCCGTCCGCGCCGTCCGCACCGCTTCTCGAATATTCGACAGCTGACGCGCGCGCATGCGCCGTCGCGCCGTCGCCCACTCTTCCACCATCTGTGCATCCCTTCCTCCTCTACACACCGCGCGCGCTTCACTCCTCCACCATCTGTGCACCCTTCCTCCTCTACACACCGCGTTCGACATCTACAATTCTCCTGATTCTCCAGTGGACGCGCATGTGGCGTCGCGCTTCGAGAACATTCAACAGCTGACAGTGCATGCGCCGTCGTGCTGTATATATACTCAAGGTCGGCGCTCGCTCACTCAGTTGCCGCTCGTCGGTTGGTTTGTACGGCGCGTCGACGTCCAAGGTCACGGTGAAATGAATTCCAACGAATCCACAAACACAATGATCGACGTCCCTTCGACCAGCGCCGCCCTTTCGCATACGTGTGTACGTGTTCACTCATTTAACACCCCCTCCTACAACCACGTTAACCAATTTAGCCATCGACCCAAGTAAGTCGCAATTTAACACCCCATTTCACAACCACGTTAACCAATTTAGCCATCGACCCAAGTAAGTCGCACTTTAACACCCCGTTAACCAATTATATGGTCCGCATCCTCCTCAGTGTTCCCCCGAGGGAAGCTGCGGGCAATTTTTTTTGTTGCGCCGTACTTCGCGTAGCTGGAGGGAGCGGCGGCTGGCTCCAAAATGGCGGCGCACAGAAAACTATGCTGAATTTGGTGGAAGCTGGCAACAGCGTGCCCCGTTGCCCGCTCGCTGGTTTTGGCTGAGTTTCTTGAAGGCACTTATTAAGATGTCTCCACCCTAAAAACGGCTGTTCATGTAGGCTCCCTACATCGCGCTAAAATTACTGTATATGCTACCTTTAGGTAGCAGAGTTGCGCCAAGGTACGCCAGCTTGGGTTCAAATGTCTTGCGGGGAAGCCACTCACCGCCCGCGTAGGAGCAACGCTCGCGCTTCGGAGTGCTTCATAGTCTCTTAATAATAAGGGATTATGGTACTAGCGTTGCTTTATTTATTTTCTCGCTCTCTTTAATTTTTTTAGGTATGAGTGAAACTTGGTTGCTCCGGTCATACCTGGAAGTCTTGATTTGATGGTTACGTTCTTGGTATGTAATAATAAAACAAAGTGCCTAGCTCGTTGAACCAGTGAGATACATATTTATGGTTGGTTACGCTAGCTTCGCCTTTTCCGCTGTTTTTCCCATTTACAAATATGAAAAAAATGTTGAACTTTTGAACGAAATCGAACCAGTAAGGAATGAAATTTTTTCATCATGTTGAACTCATTCATTAACCGTGTAAGGGAGCCACATGCAGTTGTATCGCCTTCAACTGAATCGAGCTGAAGAGCGATCGAGAGTGCCTGTGTGACGCCCATATTACGCACGGCTCTCTTTTGCGCTTGTATTACAATCGCGGCTGACGACAGCTGATGTGAAACAACAGCCTATGTTAACCACACTTGATCTGCCCGGAATCATCGTAGCGTTCGCTTCTCCGCAGTTAATTTGAACCACTTATGACAAAATGATGGCGCACGGCGAATAAGGGCGCAGAAGTCCTGTAGGCGGAGCGAGTGGCGCTCGGAAAACAGTGGGGCAACTCTGCTACCTAAAGGTAGCATATACAGTAACTCTACATTGCGCGGCGGCGCTACCTCTAGTCTCCTACGCGCCTTTTGCCCCACTTAGATAAAGGAAGCGACGTTCCCTCGCGTGCCCTTATCTCGTGGCAGGGGCGAAACGAGGGGGCAGCAGATAGGTCACGTGCCCCCTCTCCCCAAAATTTTTCGCCATGGCATGCAGAGCAAAAAAAATGGTAATATTAAGAGAGTTCCCCTCTCGAATTGAAGGTGGTGCTCCCCCCCCCTCCCCCGAAGAAAACTTCTGGCTACGCGCCTCTCTCGCGGTAGGGAGAAGACAAGGATTGTATGTCTTGGCTGGCCTCGGTCTTTACCTGGAGCGTTTTTGTTGCAGTTACCGGGCGCACAAAGTCACTGCAATCATCGCAGTTTCCGTTTGCGAAAAGGGCGTGCTTTTCAAACGCAGCGAAGTAACAACTGAGACGCTTATTCGCGTGCATCCGTACCTGTGATTTCGTTTCGTGCGTCATTTGTGCGTGAGAAACGCGAGGCACGTTTCGATCTGCTTTCCATTCAGCGCGTGACCTTCCAATTTCTTGCTATCGCGCATAGTGCTTCCTCTCACGGAAAAGCTGTCACTTTTTCTTTCTTGAGTTTTGTTATATACAGGTACATATACATACACGATGCGTGACGACAGCCTTGGCAACAATAAAAATCAGCCGAGACTGTCCAAATATTCGCTATTGCAATAATTAGAGACCGTGGGAATTACTCATTAGGTCGGCAAAAGTTGCGGAGCTCACTCACACTCACTCATGGAATATATACTGCGCTTCAGGATCACTCGGGCTAGAACTCAAGGAACATTTTTTGAGCCAAACTCACTTTGACAAACACACTTAAATATTACTTATCCAGAGTCAGTCTAACTCACACTCACGACTCTATCTGAGTCAAAGTGAGTTCGAGTGAGCCAACTCATGAGTTCCTTAGCCTAGAATTACCTTTTTGGACATTACTCTAATGCTGGTTCACACCATTATCCCGGGTAATTGGGGCGCTTCTTAGAGGTTTTTCGTATAGCGCCTTCAAATACAATTAATGAGTGGTTGCAAACTAGTAAGGACACCTTTCTTGAAGTATATCAAAACAGAAGGTGTAGGTATCAAGAAACATTTAAGAATAGTTGACAGAAAAGGGGAGTCACATCACCCTATAGATAATTTACCGCTCTGTTCAATAGATTATTTAAGGGTGTATGAACGATACCGCTTTGAAATAGGTGTGGGCAGGTGCAAGTGTAAATGTGATTTCAGATAAGGCTGATAGTAATGCAAGGGACAAATAGACAGTGTTGATATCAATGGCATATTCTCAAACTTCATTAAAACTTCTACTTGAGCGCGAACAATCAGTCTGCATACAGGGTGTTCATCCTAAAGCTAAAATGGCTAATCGAAGGGTACCACATAGGTTCACTTTCAGGCCTCTACTATTCAGTACTTACATTATTGATTTACGTAACTACCTTATTGATTCTAAACCTATTTCATGCGCTGAGGATATGAATATATTCATGTCAGATGAATTATTAGCAACCCTGATCGCTGAACTAAACAACTAACTACCTAATGCTGTAAATGTTTTGGGTAAACAACCTAATTTAAACTCTCTAAAAACTCAGGCCTTGGTTTTTTTATGAATTCTCGAAAAGTGCTCCAATTTGTACCACAAGTGTTTATTGAGCACCATTTCAATCCTCTAAGTGTGTGTGTTTTCTAAGCATAAAATTAGACCCTTAATTGAAATTAACTAACCGCACTGCTTCTGGTTTTGTTAAATAAAAAGTGGCATTTGTTGTAGGAGCACTCATCAAACCTCATTCATTTTTTGATTTGACACCTTATCATTACAATACTTTGCCTTGATGCATATCTCACATCTCCTATGGCATAACGTTTTGGGAAAATAGATACAACGGATAACTTTCAGTAATTCAGCACATCCAAAAATACGCCACTCACATTATTACGAAGTCATTTTGTTCTAACGCTACCCCACTGCATGAGGGTAACTCCATTCTTACTCTGTGTGGCTTGTTTGGTTTTTCCTTAATCATTATGTTATTTGAACAACTTAATAAGCAGCTGGTGTGTGAATAAATTCATCCTAGATTACTCACAAATACTAATAGCACAAGGTTTGCCTATAATCAGAACTTCTTTTACCTAAGTGTAACAAAAAGTATGGCAAAACGACTTCCTTCTTTGCTTTGATTAGGTTATAAAATACTTTGCCCTTCACTCTATATTAGCAGCATTACTGCACAGAATCAAACGTGAAGTGAAAATTATATTGCATGATTAGCTTGTCAACAATTACTATTTACTATGTATATATATTTGCACTTAAGTCCTAAATATATGAAATTTAAATTTATATTCTACCATCTGCAGATTTAGGTTCTGTGCACTTGTAGCATTATGTTATTTTTTGGCTTGCTTGAACGTTCACTATAAACTTTTCATTCCTACTCAGTTATTTTGAAATGCGGCCTAGTTTAATTTACTTGTTTAACTATTAACCGAGCGTCCGATTACAGCCGCTTGACTTTAAGACTTTTGTCTGCATACTACTAACCGTGAACCTTTGTTTCTCGAAATATTATAAACTGGACTTTACTGATCCAGGTGTTCTCCTGCTGCAGCACCTCAACAACAAATTTCATACCTTTGTGGGGATGGTTGCGACTGTTCGATGACTTCTTTGGTGCTTGCTAGAGCAGAAGCGATTCTATTTTTCTATCTCCTTACGTGTGGGTGCTCTCTTGATCACACCCTTATGCTGTGGTGAACTAAAATAACTCTAGGAGGGCAAGATGGTTTGACAAATATGACACGCGGTTTAAGCTATGAGTAATGTCGAAATTCCATCACGTACATTGTCAAAGCCTTTCCGCCTGACGCGTTACACATACCCGCGGAGTGGTAAAGGAAGTAGATATGTGGGTATGTGCCCCTGGCGATGGGAGCGCCTGAGATATCTGCAGATTTTGCAGGTTTCTCAGAATGTCAGCTAAATTCGCACCGCAACATTTTTATTCGAATAAATTCTCATGGTTCGTACTTGCGACCTGATTCCTTTACTACTTCCATCAACTCGATGGGTATCACGAAGTTCTGTTTTCTTCCAAGATTTCACATCACTGCTGTCATTTCCTGCGTAATAATTTGCAGACCTATTGTTTTGCTTTCCCTGAGATATCCAGTAATTATGGTGGTTTGCAATAGATTCCCGAAGCTACTTTCATAGGATTGTTATCAGCGAATACCAGCTTACTAAACTACTCTCCATTAGCTGTAGTTGTCGCAGACTCTCTCTCTATATATATATATATATATATATATATATATCTGGAAGAATAACTTCGGTTGCCGCAAGGTTATAAATATGAAAGTAGATGCGCTTTCACATAACAACTGTTTATTGTGCCGACGTTTCGACAGGAACCCTGTCTTTTTCAAGGCATAATACTATTTACATATGTTCCGTGCCTTTTTATATCCTGTCGAGACAGGAGGGGAGGGGTCAATTGAGAGAGAGAGAAAAAAAGAAGAAACAGCGAAACGGGAGGACAAACATTAAATAAAATATAAAAAATCTAGGAGAAGAAGCAAGACCGACATGGCGTAATTAGAAAGGGGCAGCATTTCAACAGAGTAGGGCAGAGGTAGATGAGGGATGTCATCATTGTCAACAATACCTCCCCCGCACCCACACTTCCCCAAGTGGGCAGGGAGCCGCCGTTTTTGTATTTCACCTTTCCGTGTAGTCCGCTGGCGGCTCGTTCTTCTTTGAAGTGTATGACAAGTTAATGGGGAGGGCTTAGCGCTTTAAGTGCATGCTGGTGGCATTGGGAGGAGCGAAAAAGCCGGTGAATGAGGCACGGCCATCGATATTTATTATATGCATTGGCTCCTTGTCAGTGAAGGAACAGAATGTGCGTTAAAGGATTAACGAAGGAAAAAAAAGAAGAAGAAGAACAGGGGGGGGGGGAGACTGTACCACTCCGGGACAGTCACCACACAGTTGCGGCGCACTGGGAAGATATGCGCGCATGTAGGAAAAAGTTAACGAAACCACCTAGCTGTCAGCTCCTTGTCAGTGAAGGAACAGAATGTGCGTTGAAGCTTGACGAAGAAAAAAAAAGAAGGAAAAAAGCAAAAAAAGGCGGGGGGAGGGACCGTACGACTTCCGGGACCACTTATCTGTGCGTTCCGGCTGTGCTTGATGAGGCAAATCATTTCTATGTTGTCAGGTGTATAGGCCAAAAGCTTTGTTAGCGGGTAATATTATTGTCGTAATGAAACCGGACTGATTAGAGAGAAGCGTTTGCGTCTTTTAGCGGTCGTAACGCAGACAGAGTGCCTGGGTGTTCATTTATTCCGTATTTTATCGTGTTAAATTTGTAGATAAAATGAGATTCCCGTTGTTCCCGTTCTCTGATTGTTCGAAAGTTGTTTTCTAGTAGTGTAGCCCTGATGTCATCAAAGCTGTGGTCTTTTAATGTGCAGTGTTTTGAAAGCGGAAGGCCTGGAAGAGATCGTACATGTGCCCGATGGTTGTTGAATCTAATTCTAAACGGAGTGTCTGTCTGGCCCACGTATTGCTTGTTACATACCCCACATTCCAGAAGGTATATGACATTGTCTGAGTCACAGTCTAGTGCACCTCTTATCCTGTGCTTAAAATCCGAGTGGGTGCTTTTCGCCACTGTCGTTGTCTACATGTGTTTGCATACCCTGCATCTGCTTTTTTCCGCAAGGGTGACACCCAATTTGAGGTTTCACACCTATCTTTGAATTTATTAAATGATCCTTTATATTTTTCGGCCTTCTGTATACAACACAAGGAGGAGAAGTGATATTTTGGATAGTCGCACGCTCTGTTCCAATATGTTAAAGTGTTTTCTTAGGACCTTGTTTATGTTCGGTGGGTTGCTCGTGAAAGTTAATAGCAAGTTTTTGTTGCGGTGTTGGTCGGCGTTTCTCTGGTGGTTGAGAAGAATCTGGCGGTCCAGATTTACAGCTTTTTTGATGGCGTCATCGATGATAGCTGGTGGGTATTCTTGATTAAGGAGTACTTCGCGCATATGTGTGCTGTTTTTGTGGAAGTCCTCGGTGCGGGAGCAGATTCGTCGAAATCTGTGTGCTTGGGAATAGGGAATGCTGGTCTTGCAATGTCGCGGGTGGCAGCTTTTGAAGTGCAGGTATTGTTGCCTGTCTGTAGGTTTTCTGTATACGTTAGTTACCAACGCACCATCGTCAACCCGAATGAGTACATCAAGAAAGTTTATTTCAGTGTTAGAGTAGGTGTGTGTAAAATAAATGCTGGGGTGTACCTGGTTGAATGCCTGTATGAATTTGAGGAGCTCGTTTTCCGAATGTGTCCAAATTATGAATATATCATCTAGGTACCGTTTATAGAGTAATGGTTTGATATTACAAGATGAAAGAAAATTGGACTCTATGTGGTGCATGAATATGTTGGCGTAGTTTGGGGCCATTCTTGTACCCATTGCCGTACCGCTGATTTGAAGATAGTACTGGTTGTTAAATTCAAAGCTGTTCAAATCGAGTACAAGTCTTGTGAAGATTTCAATTACTTTTTTGCTTGGATAAGCGACAGGGTTGTGTGTGCCATACGATTCAACAAGTGCCCTAACACCATCGTCATGTGGGATATTTGTGTAGAGTGAGCTAACATTCAATGTTACGAGAAATGCACCGTCTGGAATTTTCACACCTGCTATTTCCCGAAGGAAGTGGTTTGTGTCACGCAAGAAGGACTCATGTGTGGGTGGTATGTCTTTGATTAAAGAATCAATATAACTGGAAATGGGTTCCGTTAACGTTCCCGTGCCTGATATAATGGGTCTGCCAGGGTTATTCTCTTTATGAATCTTCGGCAGCATGTAAAAACGACCAGGCGGCGAATGTACCGTAATAAGTGCCTTTTTAAGCTTTGAATTAATGGCGCCTTCACGTGTGAGATTCTCTAGGGTTGTTACAATGATTTTTTCGTGCTCCGTGGTAGGGTACGGAAACATATGTAAATAGTATTATGCCTTGAAAAAGACAGGGTTCCTGTCGAAACGTCGGCACAATAAACAGTTGTTATGTGAAAGCGCATCTACTTTCATATTTATATATATATCTATATATATATATATAGCAAGGGAGTTTACTTGGCAGACAGCCGGTAGCCGGTAGTACAGCGTCTACAGTTTCTGCACACGCTCGCGCTTCGCACTCAGAGATGGTCCCACTGGTCATTGCTTTTCGAAATCTCCACTACAATAATACCCCAGCGTTGATGACGAGCCCTCCTGGCGACTCAAGGTGACCAGAGAACAGAACGGTCGTAGCAGGGCTCGAGGTGACTGACGTGGACCATCTCGCGACCAAGGCGGCGCTTGTCCATGGACGGCATTGGCGGTTCAATCACATAGGTGACAGAAGAAGGGCGCTGTGTGACGTGGTAAGGGTAGGTATACTTCGGTGCAAGCTTGGTAGTCTAGGACATTGAAAAAGCAGTCCGAGCCACACGAGAGAACTGACGTGGAAAGTGTCCTGAACAAGATTACGATCATGGCGATCTTTTTGGAGGGCTTGACTATCGGCTGTAAAGGACCGTGCAAGTTGACAACACTCTTCGGCATGTTCGGCCATTTCAGTAACTGAGATGAACTCAGAGGCATTAGGATTGTATGGAAGAATTGTGTCGAGTGTGCCGCATGGGTCACGACCATACAAAAGAAAAATGAAGGAAAGCTTGTTGTTGATTTATTCGCCGTATTGTAAGCGTGCGTCACGAAAGAAAGAACGGTGTCCCAATTGGAGTGGTCGGAATCAATATACAGAGCGAGCATTATCCCAGGGTTCTAGTGAAACGTTCCGTTAGGCGGTTCGTCTGAGGGTGGTAGGCTGTTCATGTGCGATGTACCGTACAGCATGAATGTAGGAGCTGCTGCAGAACTTCGGACAAAAATACGCAACTTCTGTCATTCAGGAGCTCCCATGGTGCACCGTGACGAACAACGAACCAATGCAACATGAAGGTTGCAACATCACGAGCACCAGCCGAAGGTAGCACTGCTATTTCGACGTACTTAGTCAGACGGGCAGCAGCCACAATCACCTATTGATTACCACCAACAGAGCACAATATCGGCCCGTATAGTTCAATCCCAACATCCCGACTGTGGCGGCTGCATTTCCGATGGAGGCGGAAATGTTGTAGGCCCGTGTACTCAGATTTGTGTGCACGTTAAAGAACCCCAGGTGGTCAAAATTTCCGGATCCCTCCACTACGGCGTCTCTCATTATCAAATGGTGGTTTTGGGACGTTAAACCCCACATATCAATCATCAATCAATCAGTTCAATCCCAACGCAATCAAATGGGCGTGCAGGATATGATAAAGGCTGCAGTTGACCGGGTGAATGAGGAATTGTCTTGCGCTGCTGACACAAGAAACACGAACGAATGGGTTTGCGTACAAACTTGTACATACCCCGCCAGTACTAACTAACGTTGGCGGATCCGTTCATACGTCTTTAGCGCACCGGCGAATGCGTGTTGCGGATCAGCATGAAAATATTCGCAGATACCAGACCGCATATGGCTGGGTATCACTAGCAGACACTTACGATCCGCCACTTGATAGTTGCGATGGTATAGCAGGCCATCCGTAATGGCGAAGTGCGTTGCTTGGCGGTAAAGAGACTGCGGGTAACCGGAAGTTGATGTGTCAGAAAGCATATTCAAGAACGAGACAATACAGGTCTCCTTCCGCTGTTGAGATGGCATGTCTGTGACGCTAACCATAGAGAGAGGAAGTTCCAGGGCCGATATTTTCGATGCATCAAATTTCACAAGTGATTGTAAAAGCGCATCTGCGTCAGAGTGCTTTCGCTCTAATCTGTAGACGACGCGTATGTCGAATTCCTGGAGGCGTAGTGCCCAACGTCCGAGGCGACCAGAAGGATGTTTTAGTGATGCCGACCAACAGTGTGCGTGGTGGTCAGTTACCACATCAAATGTTTGGCGGTACGAATGGGTACGAAACCTGTTTAACGCCCACACAATCACCAGGCACTTTTTTCCATAACAGAATAGTTGGCTTCTGCCTTAGTGAGAGCACCGCTGGCATAGGCGACGACATACTCCGTGAAAGCTGGTTTGCGTTGCGTGAGTACTGCATCAAGGCCGACGCCACTTGCATCCGTGTGTACTTCGGTTGGCACAGTAGGGTCGTAATGGCGTAAAACGGGTGATGAGGTAAGGAGTTGGCGTAGTGTTGCGAAGGATTCATCACAGGCTGCTGTCCCATTCGAAAGATTATCAGGGCCAGCAAGAAGTTTGGGGAACGGAGCGATGATGGAAGCCAAGTTCTGGACTAACCGACAAAAATAGGAGCACAGACCCACAAAGCTCCGTAGTTCCTTAACTCTAGTCGGCTTAGGAAATTCGGCAGCAGCACGAATCTTGTCAGGGTCGGGAAGGATGCCGGCTTTCGAGACGACGTGACCAAGTATGGTTAGTTGTTTAGCCCCGAAGGGACATTTCTTCAGGTTAAGCTGAAGCCTGGCGTTGATGGCACGAGCACCCAGCTGGACCCGGCTGATCTGCGCCACGCGCTCGGGACTTCTCTTGAAAAAAAAGACGGCGGACATCTTTGGTTTTCGACTGACACGTTCTGCCACACTAGCCCCTTTGAGTTGAGGGCACAGGTTCGCCTTATAATAAATACGTTTTATTACACCCCCGAGTCCTTCAACATCGCTACATTTCTTGTGGAAGTGCTGGGTAATGAATCAAAGCCCTACTAACGTACTCTGAAATCTGACAATCTACGGCGCACAGCAATGCAGCAGTTGCGATCGCCGGTTTTTACACACAGATAGTACGCAGCGCACCTCGTCCACGGGAACCGATGGCTACCTACCTGCCACAAGCCAGTAGAGTAGCTCGCTACGTGGATCAAAGGCCCAGGAAAAGTGACATCTGGCGTGATCATGAGCACGCCTTTGTGTTTCCGTTGCAGAGAAGCAGGTCAGCTGTATAGGTTCCGCCCTTACCGACAGACATGATTAAGAAGCTTTCCGTTGTACGCACCATGGCCTCGATACGGTGAACGGCCAGTGGAGATCGAAGAATAGCTGTTCACGCGCCAGAGCTCACTCACTTCACGCCAACATCAGCCAAGATTGTCGTTGACCAGGCGTTGTCGACAACCCAGCCCCCGTGCTTCTTCCACACGGCCTGGGCACCATTCTACAAGCCCACACCCGGAAAACTGAAGCAAGTGACCTGTAGAGGTGAGGCCGCTGATAACTACAATTGCGAAGATCCTCCATTATGGTTTCAAGGTGACGATGGTGTGTTTACAGACAGTAAGCGCAGCAGCGCGAATTTTACTTCAGATTTACGGTTGAAAATAGACGGATACGAGCTGAATGCTTTAGTTGACACTGGACTCATCATTCGGTTATGATTCACAAATTGGCAAAAAAAACTGAAGACGGTTGCGACAAAATGGAGTGGGGCACAGATACGCACGGCAGGTGGCCACACTATTACGCCACTTGGCAGATGCACCTGAAGGCTCGAAATAAGAGGCTTTAATTACGTTGCTGACTTTATCGTACGGCCGGACTGTTCAAAGGAGCTTATACTAAGAATGGATTTTCTGCAAGCCAATGGAGCGATAATTAATCTGCGCAGATTCAGTGTAACGTTTTCGACTGAACAAGCTATGTCAGTGGAGGAATCGGAAAAAGTGACGTCTCACTGCTGTGGGCGTTGTTGATGATGACGTCACGGTGCCACTACGCTGTAGTTTAGTGGTGCTTGTCGAAAATAAGGCATTTCGCCACCTCGAAGGAATAGCGGATGGAAATTTAGGGCTCTTTTTAAACAAAGGAATTTGCGTGGCGAGAGGTCTTGTTCACTTAAGGAATGGCCACTCAGTTGTCTTCCTTACGAATTTTGGGAATGAATGTCAACACATCGCGCAAGGTATGGCTATCACCTATTGCCACGCGTTTTGCATGGTGACCGAACTATTCAGTTTAGCGACATCGCCAACCACTCCACAAGAGACCTGCAACGTCGACGCGTGAGTTAACGTCAACTATAGGCTCCCAGAATGTCAAAAGAAACGGTTGTTTGCCCTTATAAAAGAACTTTCGGACGGCTTTTCAACGTCCTCTAAGTTGCGACACATGGCATTTGTAAAACAGAGGATTACAACAGAAGAAGCCGCGAGACCGATTTGCCAGCACCCATATCGAGCACGCAAAAGGAAAGAGACGTCATCATAAACAAGTAGAGGAGATGCTTTCAGATGACGTGATCAAGCTTTCCAGTAGTCCATGGGCGACTCCCGTAGTGATTGTTAAAAAGAAAGATAACAGCCTTCGATTCTGCGTGGACTATTGGAAACTGAACAGCTTAACAAAACAGGTGTATGCCCTCTGCTGCGTATCGATGATACACTCGATCGACTACGGAGTGCAAAATACTTCTCCTCCCTTGATCTCAAAAGCTGATATTGGCAAATTGAGGGGGATGAGAAAGACCGTGAAAAGACAGCATTCATAACCCCAGATGGCCTCTACGAATTTAAAGTGCTTTCATTCGGCCTGTGCACAGCGCCAGGCACGTTTCAAAAAATGATGGACGCTGTCCTCATGGGACTGAAATGGCAGCAATGCTTGGGGTACTTGGAAGACGTTGTCGTATTTTCTGCTACATTTGAGCAACATCTAGAGTGACTCCGCACAGTATTCGAAGCCATTCGATCAGCAGACTTGACCATCAAGCCAGAAAAATGCCACTTCGGTTTTAAAGAAATTTGATTCCCCGGACACGTCATCAGCTCCAAAGGCGTTCGTCCAGATCCCGAAACGACAGCTGCTACTGCGAAGTTCCCGACACCTAAGACGAGAAGTCAGTGCATCGCTTCCTAGGTTAATGCGCGTACTATCGGCGATTTGTGAAAATTTTTGCTACATTGCTGAACCACGTAATAATCTAACAAAAGACGACATGCACTTTTTGTGGGAAAGTGAACAACAGGAAGCATTTGATGAGTTAACAACACGCCTGAAGGTCTCCTCGATCCTCGCCTACTTCGATGGGACTGCCGAAACTGAAGTTCACACTGATGCGAGTAATGTCGGTCTCGCGGCCATTCTAGTGCAGCGGCAAAATGGCCAAGAAAACGTGCTAGCTTATGCGAGCCGCAAGCTTCCGAAAGCTGAGAGAAATTACTCTGCAACCGAAAAAGAGTGTCTCGTGGTCATCTGGGCCATAAGTAAATTTCGGCCATACCTCTATGGTAGACCATTCCGAGCTGTCAGTGACCACCATTTCTTGTGTTGGCTGGCGAATGTTAATTATCCCACTGGCCGACTAACAAGATGAAGCCTTAGGCTACAAGAAAACGATGTTACTGTGGTATACAAATCTGGGAAAAAGCACAGCGATGCCGACTGCTTGTCACGCACACCAGTGCAGACAAGTAAGCCGGAGGACGAAGACTTCTCGTTTCCAGGCGTCGTTCACGCATCAGAAATCGCTCAACAACAAAGAAATGACTCCACTTTTTCATTTCACCTCACTTTATTACCTCAAAGACACCTCAAGGGAATGTTACATAAGGGGTGGGTTTTACAGAGATGTCAAGTAATGCCACAATTTAATGATGAGACAGGTACATAGATACACTTTGAATAAAATGTGATGGACAAGTGATAGAAACAATGTCGCGGGGAAGGCCATTCCATTTTGCAGCTGCGTGGCAGAAAAAAGATGCAGAATAGGTAGGGGTGCTAAAACGAGGTCGGTAGACTTGAAGTGGATGACCCGGACGGGGTGAAATGCGCGTGGCGGGAGTGATGTAAGGAGGTTGACTGAAAGAACTATGATATAGCTTATGGTAAAGTTATAGTGTAGTAATTATGTGGCGAGACGAAGGAGTGGTCAGCCCAGATTCATTTTTAAGGGAGGACACACTGATATCATATGAAAAGGAAGAATGAATGAAACGCGCAGCACGATTTCGCACTGCTTCGATGGCATTTATTAAGAAAACTTGGTGAGAGCTCTAATTGAGTGATGCGTACTCATGTTTGGGTCGTATTAGTGATTCGTAAGCCAGAAGTCTTACGTGATAGGTTTAGTGACGGAGATGGCGTTTTAAAAATCCTTATGATCGGTTAGCCGATGAAACGATATTAGTAATATGCGTGTGCCAGGAAAGATTAGGGGTTAGTGTTACGCCAAGGTATTTATAAAACTCACTTCTTTCGACAGGTATGTTAGCGATTTATAGAAAAATAGGAGCGAGTTTCAGCGGCGTTGAAAGCAAACTAATTTACATTTTTTTTAGGATTAAGGGTCATTAGCCAGCGGTTACACCAGTCTAACACGTTATTGAGGTCATTTTGTTGGGCAATTTGGTCAGAAGTGTTATAAATTTTTCTGTAGATAACACAGTCATCAGTGAACAGGCGAATGTTGCATGGTAATGTTGCATGACCCCGATTGGCTGCCGTTTATACAGCGTCTCCATTGACTCAACCTTAAAGTCCCACGCACTTTTTCCAGAGGGCTCCCTTCATTCTGTCTTCGAGGAGGGGTACTTTACAAGAGAAACTTCGAGCCCCACGGCGACAAGTTTTTACTCGTTTTACCTGCACCTTCACGAAACGAGTTCCTGCACGCATGTCATGATAAGCCAACAACTGTACATATGGGTGTCAGATGTACATTCACCAGAATTTATCTAAAATGCTACTGGCCAAAACTGTTAGCATCGGTTCAGCACTATGTGAAAACATGCCGTGAGTATCAAAGACGCAAAACTCTATCTGTGAAACCACCAGGCCTGCTCCAGCCAATAGAACTGCCAGATGCCCCCTTCCAACAAGTTGGTACGGATCTCCTAGGCCCGTTTCCGACATCGACTGCACGCAAGAAGTAGATAGCCGTAGCCATGGACTATCTCACTAGTTATGCTGAGACTGACTCGCTGTACAGTGCAACAGCTCTTGAAGTTGCCAAGTTTTTCATCAACAACATAGTCTTCAGACATGGTGCGCCCAGCATCGTAGTTACAGATCGTGGCACAGCTTTTACTCCAGACATAATGAAATGTCTGATGCGAATGACCTATACAGACCAGAGAAGAACTACGGCATACCATGCTCAAACAAATGGCCTAACGGAGCTCCTGAACATAACTCTGACTGATATGCTTTCAATGTATGTCGACGTCGAACATAAACTGCGGGATGAAATATTGCCCTACATCACGTTCGCATATAATACAGCTGTTCAAGAAACAACGCGAGTGACACCATATGAACTTCTATTCGGCTGAACAGTCACCACTCCAATGGATGCCATGTTATTACTGGATGATGAAAGCAGGAATCCACCAAACCTAGATGACTTCTTGCAAAGAGCCGAGGAAGCACGGCAGACGACGAGATACAGAATACACCGCCAACAGCGTATAAACTCCTACCGTTACAATCAGTGTCCTACCGAAGCGCATTATCAACCCGGTGACTAAGTATCGATATGGATCCCAGTGCGTCACCGCGGACTTTCTGAAAAACTTCTTAGCCGATAATTTGGGCTTTACGAAGTGCTCCATCGTGTAAGCAAAATAACGTACCAAGTCATATACGCTGTACACGGGAGCTCAAAACGGCGCAACTCTACAGAGGTTGTACATGTAGTCCGGATGAAGCCTTAATATGAAAGATCATCGTAAAACCAGTGACGCCTACCAGCAATCTATTCATTGCCTGACGCATCGGGGTGATGCGAATAGGGTGGGGGGGAGGGAATTATGCCACGACATCTTGCCTGCATTCAAACAACGCGCCCATCACCGCGTGCACAGGGACACACATGCGCCGTTTTGTGTTGCGCAGGGAGGATGATGGCACGAACACCCAGCTGGACCCGGCTGATGTGCGCCACGCGCTCAGGACTTCTCATGGAAAGGAAGAAGGCAGCTGAAGGACATCTTTGGGGTTCGACTGACACGTTCTACGACCATTGTCATTTTGAGTTGTGGACACAGGTTCACCCTTTAATAAATACGTTTATTACACCCTCGAGTCCTTCAACATTGCAACAATATACATGTACTTTTACCTTATAACTCAGTGGTATTGCGCTTAACAAAATGTTGAATAGCACTGGCGATAGAAGAGAGCCTTACGGAACACCTCTTGTTTCGCTATACCATGGTGTTGAAACACCTCGTTGGGAGCAATAAAATTTTTGTTTTTTTTTAAATTCGTACATCCAATTAGTTATATACTACGGGAAGCTTAGGTCTTTTAGGGCAGTGATCATATTAGCATGTTCGACTTTATTATATACCTTGGCTAAATTAAGGGTTACCAGGGCCGCATATTGCCGTCTGTGGCGAGCAAGATTTATACGAGCCTCTCAATCGATGTGCGCCCACCTTATAGAGTAACCTGGTCTACATAAAATAGGGCACACATTGAGTATTAGATTATGTGTTATGACTTTCACAATTCTAATGTAAAGTATTCTTGCTATTAACTTAACTACACAAGATGTTAAAGCAATTGGCCTATTGTTACCTATGTCTTCCTCGTCCCTGTTTTTTAAGAATTGGTGTACACAAAACGCCTTCGTCGTCTTCCTTTTCTAAAACCTACATTCTCGCTACCGTGAGTCTGGAAAACACCTGCATCGTCGTTCTCCTTTACGTATATTTATTTGTTTATTTGTTTTTACTGTCTAGCCTCATAAAAGGTAATAACAGAGAGGACATACATATAGAATTTACAGTGTTCATAAAGTTGGTAATACCTTGACAACTATCAATGAACATTGGTATTCTCCTAATTAGCAACTGAACATTCAAATAAAAATTCAAGAACAGTTCAAAATTTACAGTCAATTTTTAAAATATTTCCTATGACCATGAAGTCACTTACATCACTTGGCATTGAAAAAAAATTAAGTGAGCAACCCCGTAAATGTACTTCTGCAGCATTTTCGAAGTGAGTGACATCTTTTAAAACAACAATTTTGTTCAGCAACTGGTTTCACATTTCTACGACATTTGAAAAAAAAAGAATAGCGAAATGTGTCAGTATTTGTATGTTATAGTTTTATGACGCCATTGTGGTTAGTTCGGGGATTTTTTTTGGAGACTTCAAGTTTACGCGTGGGACACAATTTAGTATTTCATGCGAAATGCAGGTGCGAGAAATCTGGATTCAGTATCGTAATTTTTGATGATTCTTCAAGAAGGGAAAATTTTCTGAACCTTGCTGCTGTTATATAATCTGTAAGAGGCATGACTGGCACGATCGGACAATCAAGGAATGCTTGCGTGAGCGCGTCAGCCATCTCATTTATAAGTATACTACGATGGCCTGTCACCGATATCATTTGCACTAGACGAATGTTTGCTGGGAATTATGATTTAAACTTTTCTAGTACTGCTAGTACCGACGACTATGTTGAAAATGAACGCATGAAGTACAGATCAGTCACTATTACAGCTGACAAATGAGTCGCAGAAAGTTTACGAAGAGCTAGTATCATGGCCGGTATTCCGCAATAAACGTATATACACGTGTAAATATATATATATATATATTGTACAGAAGCCGCCGAACACTGAAGTGGGTCGAACTCTTATGTGCTTTCTAGTGGGTCTGCCCAAAGAGAACGCCGCTCGCGCGAGGACCCCGTGTTTTGGCCGTTACTGTCGCCATTGTGTAGACTCGCTGTGTGCCGGCTAATAAACGCCATAACAAATTGGTGGAGAGTGCTACGATCCCCTTCGATGCCCTTGGAACTACGCTCACGTACGCTGCAATCTACCATGTCCCACGACGCCTCTCAGCAAACGCCTCCTCCCATGCCACCCCCATGTCCTGGTGTCCCCAGGATCCGCGATCCACCCATCTTCACGGGCGCCGATGGCACTGACGTGGAGGACTGGCTCGCCATTTACGAGCGCGTGAGCGTCCCCAACAAATGGGACGAGGACGGCAAGTTGACAAACTTGGTGTTCTCCCTTGCGGGCGTTGCAAGTTTGTGGTACACCAACCACGCGTCCGAGTTTGCAACCTGGTCCGGTTTCAAGACTGCTATCACCAACGTTTTTGGCCGCCCTGCCGTTCGCAAGCTGCAAGCCGAGCAGCGCTTACGCGAACGCGCTCAGCAGGCCGGTGAGTCATTCACCAGTTACATTGAAGATGTCCTGGACTTGTGCAAGAAGTCGAACGACAGCATGTCCGAATCAGACAAGATCCGGAACGTCATGAAGGGCATTGACGATGATGCCTTCACGATGCTGCTTGCCAAAAACCCAGGCACAGTAGCTGAGGTCATCACGCTGTGCCAGAGCTACGAGGAGCTCCGCCGGCAGCGTTCGATGACCCGTCGCTCCACATCACGAGATGCAGGGCTTGCAGGCTTGGAAGCGAGCTGTGATCAGGTGGCACTGCTGGCAGATCTCAAGTCCTTCATACGTCAGGAAATCGCGCGGCAGTTCTCTCTCCTGCCCTTTGCCCACCCACCGGCTGCTCAACAATCGGCCCCTACCATTCTTCCACCCATCCGCCGAGCGATTGAGCAGGAAATAGCGGAGGTCATGCCTGCGTACCACCCACAACAACTTCCGGCCCCTGCACCCCCAAGTTACGCCCAAGTGGTCGCAAGGCCGCCTCCAGTCGTTCAAGCGCCTGCACCAGTGACTTACGCCGAAGCTGCCGCACGACCTCCGTCCTTTGCAGCGGGTATGCCGGCTGCATATGTTGGCGCAACCCCTCAGCCTCATTTTCAGCCCACCATGCAGCCTTTCCAGACACCGTTCCGGGCGAGACCCACCCCGGCAAACCGATGGCGCACACCCGACAACCGGCCCATCTGCTTTGCTTGCGGTTACGCCGGTCACGTAGCCCGTTATTGCTCTCGACTACAGCCGGCTCCCACTTCTCCTGTTGCTGGCCACCTTAGCCGTTCGTATAACGAGGAACTGCCGTCTGTGCCACTGTCGTCTCGCCCAGGTCCGTCTGCTCGAAGGTCGCCGTCTCCACGACGTCGGTCTCTGTCCCCCATGCGGCCAAGTTCTTCTGCTCATGAGCGGGAAAACTAGTCGTCGCAGTCCCAGAGGCAAGGACTGCGACGCTATCGCATTGTGAAAGTCCTCAGAGCCGCCCATCTAATGTCATTGACGTGCTTGTGGACGGTGTTCATGCATCTGCTCTTATTGACACTGGAGCTGCGGTATCAGTTATGAGCGAAAACCTTTGCCGCTTGCTTCGAAAAGTGACGACGCCGATTTCTGGACTGTCCCTTCGTACCGCTAGCTCACATCGTATTAATCCTACAGCAGGCTGCACAGCTCGCGTTGTCGTTCAGGACGTTCTGTATGTCGCCCAATTCATCATCATTCCTGCATGCTCTCATGACGCCATCTTGGGATGGGATTTTCTCTCCCGCAACGACGCCGTCATTCATTGTGCCGCCGCCGAAATTGAACTCTCGCCCTTCTCGCATTTGACGCCAGAAGACGGTCCCTCGACACTGCACAAGATTCTTGTGAAATACGATATTATAGTGCCTCCAAGCTCGACGATGGGCGTGTCGGTCTACTGCACCGGTCTCACCGACACAATTGCACTTGTTTCGCCATCCTACCGTGCTTCCAGGAGGAAAGGGTTGCTAGTACCTTTCGCGACCGTGCAAATCACCCAAGGCAACGCCGCTATTTTTGTGACCAACCCATCCCCGTACACTGTTACCTTGGTTCAAGGGGAATGTCTCGGCAGAGTGGAAGCAGTCGACGACGCACAAGTCCTGGACGTACCCGAAGACTCGCGTTGTCCCGATTCACGTACCATCAGTGCTGTTTCTACTTCTGACCCATCATCTCCTGATGTATTTGGCCCATTCATTGATGACAACCTTACGTCAGTGCAGCGTTCCCAGATTCTAGACCTGTTGCAAGAATACCGTTCTTCTTTCGATGTCGGGCGAAGTTCTCTCGGTCGCGCGTCCTCTGTTACGCATCGTATTGACACTGGTGCCCATCCACCATTACGGCAACGTCCATACCGCGTGTCGCCTGCTGAACGCCGGCAAATTAACGAGCAGGTTGACGATATGCTCCGACGCGACATCATTCGGCCCTCGGACAGTCCATGGGCGTCTCCTGTTGTTCTTGTTGCGAAGAAAGATGGTTCTGTGCGGTTCTGTGTGGACTACAGACGGCTCAATAAGATCACTCGCAAGGATGTCTACCCACTGCCGCGCATCGACGACGCAATTGACAGCCTTCACGGAGCCCAATTTTTTTCTTCTCTCGATCTGCGCTCGGGGTACTGGCAAGTACCCCTGGCTGATGACGCTCGACCGAAGACTGCCTTCATCACACCCGACGGCTTGTACGAATTCAACGTCATGCCGTTTGGTCTGTGTAATGCACCTGCGACATTTGAGCGCATGATGGACACCGTACTGCGCAACTTGAAATAGCACACGTGCTTGTGTTACCTCGATGACGTTGTTGTCTTCGCTCCAGATTTCTCCACCCATCTCCAACGCCTACAAGAAGTTTTCGCACGTGTGAGCAATGCCGGCTTGCAACTAAATCTGAAGAAGTGCCGCTTTGCAGCACGCCAACTCACCATCCTAGGGTACGTCGTGTCCAAGGATGGCATTCTTCCTGACCCAGCCAAGCTTCGGGCCGTGGCCGAATTCCCAAAACCTGCGTCCGTCAAAGAACTGCGTAGTTTCGTGGGCCTGTGCTCATACTTCCGACGCTTTATACGAAACTTCACCACGATTATATCACCGCTGACGAAGCTCCTCGGAAGTAACGGGCCCCTCAATTCGTGGTCGTCAGAGTGCGACAACGCGTTCTTGAAGCTCCGCCACTTGTTGACGTCTCCTCTCATTCTCCGCCACTATGACCCTACGGCCCCAACAGAAGTGCACACGGACGCCAGTGGTGTAGGCCTCGGCGCTGTCCTGGCGCAGCGCAAACCCGGGTTCCCTGATTATGTTGTGGCATATGCAAGCCGTACGCTCACAAGAGCCGAGACAAACTACACCGTCACGGAAAAAGAGTGCCTGGCAATCGTCTGGGCTCTTACAAAGTTTCGACCTTATTTGTATGGTCGCCCATTCGATGTCGTCACTGACCATCATGCACTATGCTGGCTGTCATCATTGAAGGATCCCTCAGGCCGCCTCGCCCGTTGGGCTCTTCGCTTACAAGACTACGACATCCGCGTCCTCTACCGCAACGGACGCCAGCATGCTGACGCCGATGCCCTCTCGCGCTCCCCTCTGCCTGAAGCTAACGTGCTCTGCTCAGTATCCTCGGTTGTTGTTTCTGCCATTGATGTTGACATCATCGCTACCGAACAGCGAAAGGATAATTGGATCGCCCAACTGATCGACTTGCTCTCTGATCCGTCCGCAACGCCATCCACGCGTGCCTTGCGTCGTCGAGCTCACCATTTCGCCATTCGTGACGGCCTCCTACACCGACGCAATTACGACGCCGATGGCCGGCAGTGGCTACTCGTGATACCCCGCAGTCTGCGGTCGGAGATATGTGAATCCTTCCATTCTGATCCACAGTGCGCGCACTCTGGGGTATTCAAAACCTACCATCGCATTAGACAACGCTACTTCTGGCGCGGGATGTACCGCTACGTCCAGCAGTTCGTTCGCTCCTGTCTCGCTTGCCAACGCCGAAAACCGTCCGCACACATGTCACCAGCCGGTCTGCAACCGCTACCTTGCCCTGACCGTCCGTTTGGGGCATAGGTATCGATTTGTACGGACCACTTCCTCTGACGTCCACTGGCAACCGCTGGGCCATCGTCGCCGTAGATCATTTAACGCGATACGCCGAAACCGCCGCTCTCCCTGCGGCTACTGCGCGTGATGTTGCGTCCTTCCTACTACATCGATTTATATTGCGCCACGGTCCACCCCAGGAGCTTCTCAGCGATCGAGGCCGTGTCTTCTTGTCAGAAGTCGTCGATGCCATTCTCACTGAGTGCCATTCTGTCCATCGCAAAACTACTGCTTACCACCCGCAGACGAATGGTCTGACCGAACGCTTTAACCGCACCCTCGGCGACATGCTGTCGATGTACGTCGCCGCCAACCACACGAATTGGGATACCATACTGCCCTTCGTCACTTACGCCTACAACACCGCCCCTCAGAGCACGACTGGTTTTTCACCTTTCTTTTTGCTGTACGGAAGGCACCCGTCACACACCATCGACACGATACTCCCGTACACGCCAGATCCATCTGAGTGTACACCTATTTCCGAGACCGCCAGGCTTGCTGAAGAGTGTCGCGAGCTTGCCAAGACTTTTACGACGCATGAGCAAGAGCGGCAGAAGAGTATTCGTGATGGCTCCGCCACTTCTGAGCCCACCTTCCTTCCTGGTTCTCTTGTATGGCTCTCAATCCCGACCTCTGTAGCTGGCCTTTCTTCCAAACTACTCCCGAAATATGAAGGTCCCTACCGTGTGATCGAGCGCACATCTCCGGTCAACTATCTTATCGAGCCAATTGAACAATCTTCGGACATGCGCCGCCGCGGGCGCGACATAGTCAACGTGGAGCGTCTGAAGGCTTACTATGACCCGCTCGTAGTGACAAGCTGTTAGGTCGCCAGGCGGCTCCCTCTTCGACCCCGGGGTAATTGTACAGAAGCCGCCGAACACTGAAGTGGGTCGAACTCTTATGTGCTTTCTAGTGGGTCTGCCCAAAGAGAACGCCGCTCGCGCGGGGACCCCGTGTTTTGGCCGTTACTGTCGCCATTGTGTAGACTCGCTGTGTGCCGGCTAATAAACGCCATAACAATATATATATATATATATAATTATCTATACATATATGTATATATATATACGGTAGAAAAAGAGGTCGACACGTGCGAAAACACAAGTTTTACTAACGTTTCGGCAGGTGGCCCTGCCTTCTCGTAAACTATGAAAGCTATGTATAGGTGTTGGTTGTATTCTGTCTATTTCTCTGTTACCTGAATGACAGTATGAATATGGTCTGTTGTGGAGTAGTCTGTACGAAATCATGCTTTGTCCGTTTGTTGATTGAACTGTAATTTCGCTTTATTACTATTCGCAAATATATCAATAAATACTTTGTAGCGAATGGACAGTAAGCTTATCGGCCTGTAATTTTTCATGTTCTAAACATCCTCTTTTTATGATTTGAGCTAATGTTGGCGTTTTTCCAAGATTCTGGTGCCTTGCCCGTGGATACGCACTTCATATAAAATGTGGCTAGTTTTTCCAACGCGATTTCTGCGCTAGGATAGTTGTTCCCTTAGTCTCATGCACCAGTGGCTTTGCCTCTTTGCATTCCTTCTAGAGCTCTTCTTACTTACTCTGTTGTTACTTGTCGGGTGTCGAATGCTACTAGGATATTACTGCTTCTTACAATATCATCACTATTTTGCGATGTCAGCGCACCTCAAAGAACACGAGGTCGTCGAAATTTCCAGAGTTCTCTGCAGTGGACCTCATAATCACATCGTGTTCCGGGCATGTAAAACCCTCAAATTTTTAAAAAAAGTTCTAGTATAATAAAGAAGTGTTGCACCAGCGAGCACCAGAATGATCTTATTTTAGTAATGTTTTTTGTTTCGTTGAGTACATTGATGAAAAAAAAATGAAATCACCACAGATTTGCAGCAGGAGAACACGCGCGTGACCATGTGTGCTATGTGCCCGTTTGTTTGTACTGCGAGCGAGGCAACACCTTCCAGAATGATGACCTTGTACTTGAATTAACATAGTGAAGTTGGGGTTTAACTTTCCAAAATGATCATATTGCTACATACATGTTGCGATGTCTTGCGATGTCCCACCCCCGTGATCCCGGTACGTTTTCCGCCGAGCCTGGCCTTGACGTCGACTACTGGCTCTGCATGTACGAGGGCGTTACCCTGTCTCACCGATGGGACCCTACCATGATGCAAGAGAACGTAATCTTTTACTTGGATGGCACCCCGCGTGTATGATTCGACGCTCATGAAGCCGAGCTCACCAACTGGGACATGTTCAAGGAGCGACTACGCGACATCTCTGGGGACCCGTCCGGTCAACAAACGGCCGCACGACAAGAACTCTCCACCCGAGTACAGTCATCAACCGAGTCGTATGTGTTGTACATGCGTGAGCGCGTTGTGCTGCAAAGTGGACGAGCAAACGACCGAGAGCGATTAAATGGGCCACATACTCAAGGGCATCGCGGACGACGCTTTCAACTTGCTCGTGTACAACAACGTCACGACCGTCGATATCACGATTAAGGAATGCCGCCGCTTCGAAATGGCCAAAAACCACCGAGTTCGCCCTCAATTTTAAAAATGGCCGCTTCAAATGGCCAAAAACCACCGAGTTTGCCCTCAATTTTCACGGCTCCCTAACACGGCTGTCATGTCAACCTGTACCGATCTCGGTGCCGCACCACCCTTGCACGATAATGTCACACGCATCCTTCGGCGCGAGCTTGAGGCGGCCCGTCTAGCGCCGTTTCATGCACTTCCACAAGACCTGGGCACCGCGCAAACACCTCTGGCGCTGTCAGTGATTCAGGCAGTTGTACGACAAGAAATGGCGAACCTTCGTTTTCCTGTCGCCTGCTCCGTCTCCCGTATAGACTACAGACCGATGCCAATAAATGCACCACGCCACGACCCATACTCTCTGCCCAGATCCCGCAATCCGACGGAATGGGAACAGCAGACGACAAGCCAATCTGCTTAAGCTGTCACCGAGTTGGCCATGTCTCCCGCTACTCCCGCAGCATTTGGACGCCCCACAGTTGGAGCCAATTTTCTTCTTCTCCTCGGCCATACGTGGACGCCCGTCGGTATTAGCCCAGCCGTGAGTATCCTGCTTCCGACGCACCTAACAGCCGCTCTACCGCTCGTTCACCATCACCGCAACGCCATCGTTCTCCGTCGCCCTAACCCCACCGCTATCAATCGCCGACTAACTATGGATCTTCCCGGATGGAAAACTAGACTATGCAGCTCCTGGAGATAGTGCTGCATTAAGTGCGACTGACCCCAATCCTCCGTTGACGCTACTTACTAATAAGAACTTGCTGGAAGTGCATGTGGACGGTCTTTCTTTTACGGCTTTAGTTGACACTGGAGCTCAGCTAGTGTCTATAATCAGTGCTAGTCTCTGTCGCCGCCGCAAAAAAGTACTCACGCCTGCCGCAACACAAGCCATTCGTGTCGCCTATAGTGAAACTGTGGCCGTTATTAAAATGTGTACCGCTCGTAATAACCTTGCCGGCCGCCATGTTCCTGTTTTATTTACCGTGCTCGACAATTGCCATCATGACCTCATCTTCAGGTTGGACTTTTTATCGACGCATTCTGCCCTGATTGACTGTTCCGTCGGTTCTCTCTGTTTAGAACTGCATCTTCGTCTAGATTCTTTCCCCGAGCTGCCGAAAAACATCTGCACTACAGGCTTCAGCCAGATACCAC
Source organism: Rhipicephalus microplus (assembly GCF_043290135.1). NCBI lineage: Eukaryota > Metazoa > Arthropoda > Arachnida > Ixodida > Ixodidae > Rhipicephalus > Rhipicephalus microplus. The sequence continues at coordinate 91,993,392 of NC_134700.1, forward strand.
CAAAAGCCCTCAAATTAATTGAAGTGTCAACAAGTTCACCCGTTGTTGACGGTGATTATGTCGTCACACCTATTCCAGGTGTTCTCCTGGCATGCGACATCACTGTGCCACACTCCGTCGTAACCATAGCCTCTAACCGAACATGTCTGCCCACTATCAATTTTGGTTTCATGCACCAAGTACTACCACACGGAATCTCAGTCACCAAGCTTTGACCCTTAATAGACGGCCATGGCACCGCTTTTGCAGCCGGTGCATGCTCTGACCTTCCATGTCACCCGCAAGATGCCACATCCATCGATGCGGCCTTGTGCCCTATGATCGACCCAAAACTCAAACCTGAGCAATCCGACGCCCTACTCCGCCTTCTGGCTTCCTATCACGACACATTTGATATCGACAGAAGTCCACTTGGTCAGACTTCCCTCGTGAAGCACCACCTTAATACTGGTGATTCTCCTCCCATTCACCGTCGATCATACCGGGTGTCTGCCACAGAGCGTAAGGTAATTCAAGAAGAAGCCAACAAGATGCTAGCCAAAGGAATCATTGAACCCTCCTAGAGCCTTTGGTCATCTCCTGTTGTGCTCGTTAGAAATAAAGATGAGACGTGGCGCTTCTGCGTCGAGTACCACCATCTTAATCGAATCACGAAAAAGGACGTTTATCTTTAGCCCCGAATGGATGACGCCCTTAATTGTCTTCATGGCGCGCGATACTTTTCTTCAATCGACCTACGTTCTGGCTATTGGCAGATTGCGGTGGACGAGAAAGACCAAGAAAATACTGCGTTTGTAACTCCCGAGTGCCTACACCAATTCAAGGTGATGCCATTTGGGCTATTCAACGTCTCAGCCACGTTTGAGCATATGATGGACTCGCTATTACAAGGGTTCAAGTGATCAACATGCCTTTGCTACCTGGATGATGTTGTTGTATATTCGCGTACATTTGAGACAAATCTCCAGCGTTTGTTAGCGGTTCTCGACATCTTCCGCACTGGTGGCCTATAACTAAACTTGTCAAAATGTCACTTCGGCTGCCAGCAGATTACGGTGTTGGGCCACCACTTCGACGCATCAGGTGTGCAGCCTGACCCGGAGAAAATTCGTGCCGTCACGAGCTTTCCTGTATACCGGTCTGTCAAGGACGTCCGGAGCTTTGTGGGACTTTGTTCCTATTTTAAAAGGTTCGTGAAAGATTTTGCAGCGATTCCTCGACCACTTACCGACCTTCTTAAGAAAGACGTTACTTTTACGGGGATCCCGCCCAAGCTGCCGCTTTTTCTCACCTCATCAGCCTTCTCTCAACTCCACCTATATTGGACCACAGAAGTCCGAACTGATGCGAGTGGTCATGGGATTGGAGCCGTCCTAGCCCAACGCCAGCGGGGACATGACCGAGTTATCACCTACGCTAGCCGCGTACTAAAAGCTGCCGAGCACAACTGTTCAATGACACAGCATGAATGTCTTGCTCTTGTTTGGGCAGTCACGAAGTTCCGCCCATATTTGTATGGCTTGAATTTCTCTGTAATAACGGACCACGATGCGCTATGTTGTTTTTTGTCACTGAAGGATCCTACTGGCCGGCTCGGGCGCTGGGCTCTGCGACTGCAAGAGTATACCTACAGGGTGACATACAAGTCCGGTTAACTACATCAGGACGCAGACTGCCTGTCCAGCTACCCGGTTGCTGAATCGAGCACTATGCCAGACACGGACACCGAGCCTTACGTCTTTTCCCTTTCGCAAATGACACGCGTCGGTGACGAGCAGCGCCATGATGCGTCCTTGCGTGCTATCATTGAGCGCCTCGTATCACCATCTTCCAATCACTCATTTGTGCTCGACGATGGTGTATTATACCGCCAAAGTTTTGAGCTGGATGGACTGGCCCTACTGCTTGTCATTTCAAAGCACCTTAACTCGGAAGTTCTACATAAACTTCATGACTTTCCGACTGCTGGTCACCTTGGTGTGCCACTCACTTACGACCGAATACGCAGACGCTTCTTTTGGTCAAGGCTTACGCGCTTAGTCGGAAGATACGTTGCAGCTTGTGAGAAATGCCAGAGCCGCAAAACACCATTGACACTTCCCGTGGGACGCCTTCAACCACTTGACATTCCGTGAGAACCGTTCTTCCGCGTTGGCTTGGACCTACTTGACTCTTTCTCCTTGTATTCCTCGGGTAACGAGTGGATAGCCGTGGCCACCGACTACGCCACGCACTGTGCCGTCACACGAGCTCTTCTAAGAAGCTGCGTTACAGATGTTGCCGATTTCTTCCCCAAGGACGTGATTTTTTAACACGGAGCCCCATGGCAGCAGCTGACAGAACGTGGCCACACCTTTTTGTTGAAGATCATAGCCGACATCTTACGGTCCTGTCAAACGAGACACAAGCTGACTATGTCATACCACCCGCAAACCAATGGACTCACGGAGCGTCCAAATCAAACTGTTACAGGCATGCTCGCTAAGTATATTTTTACCAACCACACCGACTGCGATCTGGCGTTGCCGGATGTCACATTTGTCTACAATTCTTCCCACCATGACAATGCCACTTACTCTCCATTTTTTCTGTTGTTTGGTCGACTACCAACATTACATCTCTATACAGTCATTCCGCCTACCGCGACACCGATCAGCGAATATGCCCTGGACGCTATCGGGCTGCTCACGCACGCGAAATCGCGCGCACTCGCTTTTTGGCCTCTCAAGAGAACCAGCGCCATTTGTACGTTCAACGGCACCGTGACGTGCACTTGTTACCCGGTTTATTGGTGCTGCTTTGGTCCCCGACCCGTCAAGTGAGCTTGTCGGAAAAACTTCTTTCCCGCTACAAAGGTCCATATCGAGTCTTTCGTGTGATTACTCTTATGACTTACCAAATTGCCCATGCTGCCTCATCGCCTTAGACTGCCCCACAGACCACCGATATCGTACATGTGGCACGCTTGAAGCCTTACCACTCTGCCGCTGACGTTGACGTCTAAATGCACGAAGACGGCGCTTCGGCCGCTGGGGATGACGCTAGATGCATGTTGACATTTTGTGGGACGACGCACGTGTGATCCTGATTAAGAGGACGAAGAGTGGTCTCCGCTCGGTGACTGGTCTACTGGTCACGCCGGTGCTGCTGCTGCCGGTTTGAAGTATATTTAACCTACAGCCTCGTCAATACGGCGTCTCTTTTCCGTAACAATATCATTACGAAAGACGCCATTGTGAAAGTTTTCGAAATGATTGACCACCTAGGGTTCTTTGACAGGCATCTTATTACAGAAAAAGCTGTTACGAAATCTAAACTTAGGTCTCGTGCAGCGACTTAGAAAGAACCTCAGTAACAATGGCAGCGCGGGCTGGAGCCCAGGTCCGCTAGGTGCCAGCCCGGCATTTTACCACTGAGCCTCGCTGGTGCTTGGGACTCGTTGGCAAACTTGCCTTATGCCGGCTTGATGTCCGGAAAACAATCGCGTTAATACGACTTATGAAGTATTTTACAACAGCGAAAGAACAAAAAGTCGTAGCGCAATGGAATTAGCGTAACGAGTGGGTTGTTCAATGCTACAACCCATTACAAAAGCTTGTTTTTGTTCAGCTATAAACTGTGGCACATGCACACTTCAGGCAAATATCCCCATTGTCGTTAGCCAGTGCATGAACTATTGGTACAAAGTTCCTAGCAATAATTTAGCGTATACCACGCTTCTCAGAAAAATGACGAAAAATAGCATAGTGAATCCTGGCCTTCTACCATAAAATTATTTTTATTATTAATGCCGTATTGGGCATCAAGCAAGTGGGCTTGAGGCAGTTACCCAATCAGTGTTTAGAAAGGGCTATGAAAGGCTGCTTTTTAGCTTTAGCTGTGACTGTGCTGCGTCTTCTGCGTAGGCCTGGCGTTGTTTTTAGGCACACGTGCCTGAAAAATTTGAACCTTCATCCAAAATGCGGCCACCACGGCTGTGTACTTTCTACTTTGAGCCATGTACTAGGTGACACCACCTAAGTTTGCGGAACCGAGTTAGCAGCCCCATTTTGATGAATGCAACCTGACAGATGCACATGTGCCTATATTAGACATGTATAAGAAGTTTAACATCGCAAAACCACTATACCATAATAAGATACGCCATGGGGGAGGGCTCCGGAAATTTCAACCACCTGGGGTTCTTTAATGGGCACCGAAATCTGAACACTCGTCCCTACAGCATTTTCACCTCCATTGAAAATGCAGCCGTTGCAGCCGCTCAACGTTACGGCGGAAACGTAGAGATAAACACGTTTACGTGCGTACGTCAACACTTCATTTCATTTTATTGCAGTTTTATTGAGCATTTTCTTCACAGAGTTGCGGAAAGAAAACGCAAGAATAAGAGCAAAAAGCTGCTATTTTAGCAGCTTCACGAGGCTCCTACCCTTTTCACTTGGCATTACAAATCCGCAGAGCACAAACATGAAAAAAAAAACAGTTTGACGCCAATTTTGAAAACTTCAAGAATTTAGGAAATAAAAAGAAAAAGCATCAAAATTACATCAGTTTCAGTTTTACGTATGAGAGAATAAAACGTAGAAAGATTTTGCGCCCCGGCAAGACGTATACACGCCATCCAAGCGAGGTAACTGAGCGCGATCTAACTTCTAATATTGCTGAGTGAGAGGAGAGAAGGAGCAGTGGGTGCTCTCTTGTGTGGCGCGGTGTGCTGGACGGCTGCCCAGCGTGGCCATGGTCACGACCTTCTGTTGTGCGTTTTCGTGTTTCATCGCCAGCTACGCTAATACTGGATGACATCGTTGCTTCTACCTGGCAACAAAGTTTTCGGTCAATGATCCACGTCACAACTGGTCCAGGATATGAAAGCTACCGTAGCACCGGTGGATTTGGGCACTACACCGCATCAGGCGTGTGTCAATTACCCGTCCTGTTTGTGCAGGTTCGTTACCTAGGTGGTGCTGCCGGTCCAAGGAGTAGTGACTACTAGTTTGCGGTGTCGTGCTCACCAAAGTACTGTGCTATAATGAAGCGCTTTATCTGCCCAGTGCCGCGATGTTGTTCCGCTGCTATGTCCTTGCTGCTCTTAATGGCCGGCGATGTAGAGACAAATCCTGGTCCACCCCCTGTGCAAATAACACAGGAGGGTGTGCTTTCATTATCGGATACGATTCGTAGGCTAGAGACTGGTCAAACGGAAATACTTAATGAACTGAAGAGCGTAAAGGAAAAGCAGCGCGCTACAGATATGACAATTACGTAGCTGTGTGACCGTGTTACATCACTGGAAAACACAATAGAGTCACTTAGCATACCTAAGCTCACTGGCCTTGATCCTTCCTTGTGTTACCTAGCTGCGAAACTAAATAAGGTTACAGAAAGATGTGACGATGCTGAGAACAGGTGTCAGTGGTCGAACTTGCTTTTCTTTGAGCTTGGGGATGATGAAAAAAAAGTGGGATGATTCTGAGCAGAAAATTATTACCTTCTGCTCCCAAAAGCTGGATGTTACTATCACTGAGAGCAATTTTGAGCGTGTTCATCGACTAGGGAAACTTGCCATGAATAAGCGCAGACCTATCGTTGTGACATTCGCATTCTTCAAGGACAAGCAGCGAATTCTCGCATCTGTGCATAAGCTGAAAGGCTCGACCTATTCAATAAGAGAAGACTTTTCTGTTGCGATCAGGTTATCAAGGCGAAAGTTACTTGAATTTGCAAAGATGCAGGGTAAGGCCGCGTTCACACTGAGCATTCCTGCCGCCGAAAGTGCTCCGAATCCGGTTCGGCGGTGGCGAGATCCACCGACAGGGCCTCTCCGCGCCGATCGCTATCGGACCGATTTTTGCGGCGTCTGCCGCCGAATCGGTCACCGCGGACCAATAGGAGCGCTAGTCAAGGAATTTCAAAAAATTGCGGCCAAGCCCTACTCACTTGTTATGCCACAGTGCACGTAACAGAATGTTGAAACCAACGGGAGTTTAACCTACTCTGTGCCTACTTCGCCTTTGTATTTCGTGAAAGAGGTGACCGAGCTTGCTGTTGGCGTGACCGAGCTTGTTGCGGTCTTGCAGAGCAAAACGAATCCACCAACGCCGCTGGCGTCGGTGGTTTTTTTGCTCTTCGTGCATTACAAGACAGCCACTTGCCAGCAAAGGAAGCAGTACTGTCTTTTCTTGCTTCTTGCGTACGAGAATTGTCGAAGTATACACCACCGGAGAGCGTAGTAGCGTTTGCGAGCCGCGACAACAACCGGGTGAAAGCGCATCCATCCCACGTTCTCTCCGTAGTAGATGGCGTATTCGGCGGCGCGGGGCGCGTTCAGCGCGAACGACGCTGCGTTTCGGCGGCAGAGGAATTTCGGTCGCTGTAGAAAGCGGATGTTTCAGTGTGAACTAGGCATAAGAGAGGCAAGCTGGTCTTTGATAAACTACTGATTGCTCTACAAACGTATGTGTATGATAGTGCGACAGACACTGTTATAGCAGCAGCTAGACAGCTAGGATGGGATAAGAGAACTCGAGCAATACCTAGACAATACCTAGCTGTTCTGACATTATCCCGATTTCTTAGTAGTATTCGAAGCCTTTTTCCTAAACGTGATGATCTGTTTTCCTTCTTGGAAGATTGTGATAGCGATATTGTAGATATTGGAAACCTGGTTGCAACCGAATGTAATGGACAGGGAAAGTTTCGCCAACCCAAATAAGTATACCCCATATATACATGACCGCACAGCTAAAACAGAGAGTGGTGTTTTAATAGCTATCAAAAAGTATTTGTGCTGTTTCAGGTGAATACCAACTCCTGCCTTGAAATAGTATGAACCAGCTGTACTATATCAGCGGTAAAGGTACTTGTTGGCGTCTGCTACCGTACGCCGCATTCCAATAGCTCCTTCATTGAGGAACCTCGAATTTTTATTACTTTGGCTATCAGTAAATACCCAGTCGACGTTACTTACCTGGTTGGTGACTTTGTCATCTTCTCGCAAAAATGCAACAGAGCTTATAAACCTCACCTTTGACTTCAATTTTTTCCAAGCAATTAATCAGATAAATCGGGGTACTAATATTCTGAATCTCGTTTTCTGCAACGCTGCTGAGTCAATTGGTGATGTTTTGTACCTTGATGGTTTTAGTGATCACAGGCTTATCCAATTACAACTTACCATTACTCTTGCATTTGAAGGTAGCCCGATCGCTCAAATCCGCGATTACAATAGAGCTTATTATAAAGATATGAACATTGGACTTACCAAGTTTTTCGTTCAGACATTTTTACCTTCGTTTTCTTATAGAACCGTTGAGCTGAACTAGGTGCTTTTTAAGGACGTGCTAACAAGTTAAGTGCACCGATACGTTTGCGTGCTGTCCATTTTCAATGATAAAAATATTCACTGGTTCAACAAACACCTTAATTGTCATCGTAATGAAAAGAAGCGTCTGTACAGAAAAGCTAATCTTGCACCTACATCACCGGCTTGGAAAAAATATTGCGATTGCTCAAAAAGGTACTGTTGCGCCATCAAAACTTCAAAAAATTTTTTTTCCCAGGATCTTCCCTCTCTCTTGAAATCTATTCCTAAGAAGTTTTGGCGTGTTGTGTCTGCTAATAGCATTAGTAATCGCATTTAACTCAATGACGATAAACAGCAGCCACTTGATGTTAGCGAACGCCCAGATGTCTTTAACAGATACTATGCTTCTTTATTTACAAGGGAAAATCATTAAAACATACTCAGTGTTTCTCAACATGATTATCAGTACGTTAGTGCGATTGATGTCTTCGTTGAAGGTGTCGCTATTCTGATAGAAAAATCTCAAGATCTCAACCAGTGCAGAAGTTTAGAACAATAACACCAAAATATTAAAAAAAACAGATTCCTAATATTAGGTCAAACTCTTTGCTATATTTTTCAGCAATCATTGTCATCAGGCCTATTACCCACGGACTGGAATATTGCCAAGGTCATCCCAATTTTAAAAAGCAGCAATTCAAATTCGCCGCATAACTACCGACCCTCATCACTAACGTGCATTTACTGTAAGTTACTTGAACACATTATCGCCTCCCATATTTACGCTCATCTTGAACATAATTTCTTCTTTTTTTCTCAGCAACACGGTTTCAGAAAAGTACTGTCATGTGACACGCAGCTGCTAGAAGTCACACTTGACTTGCACTCTAACATGAACGCTAATCTTCAAATGGATTGTATTTTGTCAGATCTTCCTAAAGCATTTGACTGTGTGGCACACTCGCATTTATTCTCCAAATTATCAGCTCTCTGCCTGGATTCTTTAGCCTTATCATGGCTTCGTAACTTTCTTTCTTTCCGTCAGCAGCTTACTTCCACTAATAGTTTTACCTCATATCTCTGTGACGTAACATCAGGTGTTCCCCAAGGCAGTGTCCTTGGTACTTTAATGTTTTTAATATACACTAACGATTTACCCACAGGCGTATCTTCTAACCTATGTCTTTTCGTTGACGACTGCATCATTTACCTCTCAAGTAAGTCCCCTGAAGATCACCCCGTTCTTCAAAATGATCTCATATTAATTGAAAAGTAGTGTGTAAAATGGCAGATGAATCTCCTCGCATCAATTCCGATTTTTCATACCTCATAGATATCACATTAGCATTTTAGGCATCATCGTATATTTATTTAGACGTCCATATAAGCACAATCTTTATGGGACATGCATATTAACACCATTATTGTCAAGGCATCCAGGTCACTTGGATACCTGAGCCGGAACTTGCGGAACTCACCAAGCAGTCTAAGACAACTCACCTATGGAACTATCGTTCATCTGCAATTAGAATATGCTTCACCATTATGGTCTCCTCATCAAATCTACCTGGCTAACAAGCTAGCGTCTGTACAAAACATAGCCGCTCGTTTCATTACTCCCAACTACAGTCCACATTCCAGCATAACGCAGATAAAACATGACATAGCGCTTGAGCCAATAAATGTATGTAGTTCCATTGCTCTAATCTTTATTCCATAAATATCGCTATAGCATCAGCCCATCTCCCTTATCACTGGAAGCGCCTTCACGCATATCACGCCGCTTGCATAATCAATATAGCATTAAACACAACATCGGACGAACTAACGCTTTCAATTCATCAATAATTCCCTTAGCCATTGTTCTATGGATTGATCTTCCCGACAATATTGCACCTATCAGTAACCATCAAGCATTTATTGACAAATTGCGTAACCATTTCTTAAAATAGTATCATGTCGTCACCATTACTTTTTGTTTCGCGAATTCTTTCTCCATTTTTTCTTTTGCGAGTGTGTGTGATTGGCGAAATACTGTTTAATAGAATAAGAAATGCTGTTCCTCTTTGTGAAAATGCTTTGCACTATATATATATATATATATATATATATATATATATATATATATATATATATATATATATATATATATATATATATATATATATATATATATATATATATATATATATATATATATATATATACTGGGTTAGAGCATTGAACGCGTTATTCGAAGGTCGTGGGTTTGATTCCTGCTCACAGCTGGTAATTTTTTCATCCACTTTTCTTTCTTCTTTCTTCTTATTTACATTCCATTGGTTCTAATAACTTCCCCTGTGTACATTCCTTGGCATTACTGTCTGTTATATCTCATTAGTATTGTGTTAAAACACGGAAATACGAGCCACTTCTCTCCCTTATATATATATATATATATATATATATATACATATATATATATATATATATATATATATATATATATATATATATATATATATATATATATATATATATATATATATATATATATATATATATATATATATATATATATATATAACAGACAGTAATGCCAAGGAATATACAGGGGAAGTTATTAGAACCAATGGAATGTGAATAAGCAGAAAGAAAAGTGGATGAAAAAATGAAAAAATAACCAGCCTGCTCACGGCTAGTTATTTTTTCATCCACTTTTCTTTCTTCTTATTTACATTCCATTGGTTCTAATAACTTCCCCTGTACATTCCTTGGCATTACTGTCTGTTATATCTCATTATTATTGTGTTAAAAGACGGAAAAACGAGCCCTTAGGTATACATTTCTTTCGCTTATATATATATATATATATATATATAGATTTATATATATATATATATATATATATATATATATATATATATATTATATATGTAGCCCTTAGCCCTTAGGTATACACTTCTTTCCCTTATTATATATATATGTTAATTCCTGTTTTTGCCATGTGCGAAAAAGTTCCTTAACTCCACTGTGCCCTTTTTGTTTTTTTTATGTTTTGTTTTCCTTTATTTGTTGATGCATCTTTTTCTGATATTTTTGTTTTATACTTGTTCCCCTTACTCAATCCCCTACCGGGCCCTGTAAGGTGTTACGAATAAATAAACGAAATGCATCCAACCAACTGTTATGCCAATAAAACTATTCCAACCCCTTTAATATCGGCCATCGGCCGAGCCTTTCGACACGGTGAAAAAATTGGCCCCGTTTTTACTTGTTAATCTGCAAATATCATCGAAAGACGATAATCCTGCGTGCGGAGAGAGGGAACAAACTTTTACTTGATTTTTTGCGCAATAAAATCGGTGAATGGTATTCAGGAGGCGCTGCGTTAGAGTGCCTCGAGTGTGCAGTGGAGGCGAACGAGCGCATCACGTCACGTCACACGTGAGACATGAGTGCTATCTGGCAGTTGTCTTGAAAAATGATGCGCGTGGCTTTGAGACGGGTGTGCGCACCCGTCTCAGAGGTGATAAGGTGTAGAACGCAAGGCGATGGGTTGGTGCCACCACCGTGTCTTAGCAAAGCATTGGAAACACTCGCCTTTTCCTGCAAGCGTTGCATGGTGAGCGCAATGTGATAAACGCTACGGTTCTTAGAATTACTTATGTATGCCTTTTTTAGTAAAAGATGCGCATACAGAATATATACGTGGTAATATGGTGCTTCAGATATGCGCAGTAATTGCTTTTTAATTGACAATCGCACAAATATGAACCCTAAATCTTGAGCATTTGTGGGAGCTGCGGATGGGGTCGGCCATTTGGGGTATAGGCCGACGCCTTTTAAAATACCCGGTACTGTTAAGGGCGGACAACAGACAAACGTACAGACACACAGACAAAAAATTTTGTGTGGAAAGTCTCTCTATTGTCTTTAAAAGCTTGCTCAGCTTTCGCCGAGTTTTGCGGGGCTGAAGCAGAGCGAAGCTGGTTGGTACTGGCTTGTCAAAGTTGAACAAACAGACAAATGTACAGACAGAAAGACCAAAATTTTTGTGTCGAAGGTCCCCGAGAAAGACTATTATCTACAAAAGCTTTCTTAGCTTTCGCCGAGTCGCGCAAGGCTGGAGCAAAGCGAAGTTAGTATGTACTGGCTTTTCCAGGTTTGACCAGGCACACAATCACTCACACGCCCATGCAGAAAATGTTCACGTGATAATATTGCAAATCACGAGTATCAGCTAGGTATCGATGGAATTCTATAGGCATCCCAACCTCCGCCGCGTTTCGCCGCTTTTCTAGTGAAAACGGGACGCTCGGGACCCTTCTCCCACCTTCTTCCTGCGTTGTCTCAGCACGTTCACGTGCTCTTGACGTGCATTATTTTGCACACTCACACTCAACATCCTTATTATAAGTTATAGCGGCGTTTAAAATAAAATAGCTTCCAAAAGCACAAGGGCGTTTTGATATAGCGACTGGTGGTCCGCAAAACAGACGATACTGTCATTGTCTGCTTCTGCATTATGGCTCACCTCCGCTCCCTGCAGGAGCCTCCTCCGTCAATTTTCCTTGTTTTCATATTGCATAGCGCAGTGAATTACTCACTGGAAGCTTACAGTTATCTTGCATATACTTCAATAGGTTAGTGATGCCACATACAGGCTGCGCAAAATGACAATGCTGATCAAACAACTTGCAGCGAAAAGTTGTTTTATTGTGAGTCAATCATTGTTTACATAAAACAAAGGCCACGTAAGTTACACTTTAACGTGTACCGCAAGGAACAACATGCATGCATCACTGTTCACGTGCAAAAAAGGTACAGATTACCGGAGCACAGAAACTGCCCAGCGCCGGCTGACATATACACTGAACTGCACAAAGTTTTTGCTGGTGTATATATAAATGTATACCACTAACGTCCTTGCACTTCTGTAATTGTAGATGTCACAACTTCTTGTTGATAGTTTTCGGCAAAGCTTCTGCAACTGATATCCACATATTCCTCTGCCTTTAATAAGCAGTGCAGCGTGACAGTTTGTTTTCTGAGGTGCGATGCAGGATTGCCCGTGCGAGTGGCGTAGCCAAGGGGAAGGGAGAATGGTTGGAGAGCTTCAAATTCTTACCAAAAGTTTTCGTTCAACACCCTTCGCCCTGCCACTTACTCAACTTTTTTTTTTGGCCGATTCGTGCTGAAGTGATTGAGAAACCAAACGCTGCGACTATCGCAATATCATTGCTGAGCGCTTTTACAATGAATAATATCTGCATACAAAAAAACGTGTTACGGTGTTTCTCAAGGCTTAACACTTCGTGATATTTTCGGCAGGAATATCGGCCGCTTGTGTTTTCAGTTGGCTCGGCGGTGGGATTAATGCTCAAGTGGTCGTCATACTTGTATCCACCGGAACAGATCTTGCCGGAGTCGATCACTACGATAATGTTTAATAGACAGAGGTTAGTTTTAATGCAGATAGCCAGACAGAATTCAAGGTCTGATAGGCGACGTTTTAGCATATTGCGGTGTGACCCTTCGTACGTGTGATAAGGTACACTCAAGCCAGAGAATAACATTCTCTATTGAACCTTCGCACATTCTTCTAACATCTAAACACACACACATGCACACACGCGCACGACAGAATATTCGGTTTATACATCTAACTCGGCTTGAATGCGAGTGTACAATATATTGATACATATCTTTATTATGCCCTAACATGTAAGCCACTTTGAAGTGTTGTCTAGTGACGAAGGTGAAACACAGGCAAATGAGCAGGCTAATGAAAGCCTTAAAAGGGCCTACTAAAATACTCATCATGTAGCTTAGGCACATAAATAAAAAGATGGTGATCATAACCGTAAAGCAGCGTAATGAGAAATGAAGTGCGGGTAGGGAGCGCAAGATTTATTGTTCAGTAGCGTGGCAAACAATGCAAAAATATCGAACATAAATTTTAAAATATACGAAAAATTACATATATTCATTCGCATCATCTGCTCGTTTCTTCACACTGACCTGACTAGAAGGGCACACCGAGCATTTTTTGCAACTAACGACATGATGTGCGATAAGAAATGCACAGAATGAAGAAACTGGAGTAGGCGTGTGTTCACGCAAAATATGAGCAATGTATACATAGTAACCATAAGTTTTTCACAAGAAACGAAAAAAAACTTTGTGCAAGCAATGTCTCACGCCGCAAAACACCCACACTGCATAGCGGAGTATTGTTGATTATTTCTTTCAATTGAAAGAAAGGCTGACCTGCGCATTACATGTCACATTATATGCCCTATAAGTTACCCAAAGTTTGCGAGAATCGCCACAAGTAAACTTGGGTTGCTGCATTGCTATTCATACCACTCGTATACGGTAACCACATCTACAAGTGGAAGGTTCAAATGAAAAGCAAGGAGTAGGCAACGGGAGAGAACGAAATCACTCTGCCATGCTGTCAAAGTTATTTTCAGCAATATTTCTCATAGAGTTGAACTTACTTCCTTACAGCTGGACGAAAAGTAGCGCATACTAATATTTTCAAAACCATCTTTTTCACTACCCGCCACGATGGTCCAGTAGTTAAGGTGCTCTATTGCTGACTCGCACGTAGCGGGGTCGAATCCCTGTCGTATCTACGACGTAGCAGAAAATGTTTGAGGCCCGCTCACTTTGATTTAGATGCATGTTAATGGAACGAATTCGTAAAATTTCCGGAGCACCCCACTACGGTATTTGTCGCAGTCATATTCTGGTTTTTGGATGTGAAAACCCATCAACTGATCATCAGAACTACGTTTTTACCGTTGTTCAGAACATCTCAATCCAAGAATAACTTTAGTTAACTTTCATCTTTGATTGAGCTGGCGCCTACGGTGTATAATACACACATATTCGGCTGAAGCCGTCTACATTCCCGTGAAAGAACACAGAGATTGTTTTCCGGGCGGACTTGTATTTCACAGTGAATGTTCAGAGAGTGACATCAACCACTCTTTCATTTGTTGTTGTAGCCCTCAGGTACAAATTTAGGCGTCTAGCGATGAAAAATAAAATCGTTGTGCTTCAGCTGTGCTCACCGGCAGAGTTGCTGGAATCTTTAGAAGGTGGTCCCCGTTTGGGAAGAATATCTCTAGGCAATTGGCGACCGCTTGCACAACTCGCTTTTCTCGCTTCCATTTCGCAGCCTATACTGCTAACTCCCTTTGCAATGCTGAAGTTGAGATAATGTTCGAGTACACGTCAGTAAAGTTCTCGGCAGTATTAAGAGTGGCAGAATATTCTGTGGCAGAAGCGAAGAAAGCATCTTGAAAGTGGGCTGACTTTTTTTAAAAAACTCATTGAAGTGGTCTATCAAATAGTCCAGAAACATCCAGAAATACAAAAAACCTAAAGTGCTCTTCCACGCCAGCCCCTGGCACAGTACTTTGATGAAGCTGCCTGCCTGTAACAAGCGGCATTCTCATTTTCACCAGTTGTCAAGGGTGCACTGGAAGCAGCGTCGCTTTTCGGGAAATAATCACGAAGCGTCATACCATACGATGTTTCAGCGCGACCACCGAGTCTCAAAGAAAGGCGCTTCCACCCAGGACACGCACTACCATGCAATACGTGTAGGCAGCGTATTTCAAGGGGATGACTTCGCGTTGCTAGGAAGCAAGGAGCTCAGCAATGTTTGGGCAGTGACCCTGAATGCGAGAAACGAGATCTTGAGTGACTATACATGTCGGCTGGTAAAGTTCCGCCCTAAACACTAGTGCTCGTTTTTCGCCTGGCGGAAAGATCCGCGGGTATACATTGTCTGTGCTTTTCTTCAGGCGCCGGAAAGGTCGCACTCGCCTGGCATATTACTCTGCGCGTGACATGACTCACTTTTGTGATTGCGCCCAAACGGAAGGCTGGTACTTTCTGTCGCGTTGTAATGTGATTACCGAAATTGTTAATGAACGCAAAGGAGATAATGGCAGTAGGTAATTAAATGAGCGACTCGCATCAGAATGCCTGAAACAGACAACCAACAGTCCTGGACGGTGCACAGTAGAGCGTAAAGTACCTCATGTTGCATCTGCTGGCAGTTCTCGTCGAAGTTCACGCGTTCTGAGAAACGGATTATGGCGAACTGTGCTTTGGGTAATTCCGGAGTGCATTACTTCATCAATGGTGACCCGATCACTGAAGATTTCGTGTGGCTTGAGGTTGCTTCTGTTGACGCTGGTGTAAGAGCTAGAAACCTGAATGCACGTATGCTGCGTGGTGAAATATTCTGTACAGTTCTGAATCTGCTCAAGTAAAGGGAGAAGTCGGCGGCACGCTTTCGAACGACGGAGGACAGCTTGCCACAGCGCTATCGTTTCAGGTAGCCGAGTTAAGAAAGCTACGCGAAAAAACGGAAACGTACAGCGTTTTTTGCACGTATTTAGGTGCTTTCACGCATATACGGAGCGACCAAGGTAAATTTGTGTGATTAGGTACAGTCCGGTTGCACGTGCACTTTTGATTGAGGCGTCTGGATATAAGTGACATGTGGTCCACACATATCACTTTTATCTGTGCCAACACAAGAAGATCATTAGGTTTTCAGCGCCGAAACCAACAGAGTGCTCCTTCCGATCTCAGAAAGGCACTGATATCCTGTCAACATAGAATTAGGATTTAAACGTCAACGCCTATCAATAACAACTAATCGACATAATGTGCCATCCTTACATTCTATAGAGCCTACGCATTATCAACCTGGTATGCACTTAGCTCTTACACAAAAAAATAGACGTCGTAATGATGTCACATACACGCGCTCACAACATTAAATGTATCGCAGAACTTTCTGTCTTCTAAAACTACCTTAGTTGACGTTTAGAATGATAGATATATATGATGGCAAAAAAATCGAGAAAGTGCTCGAACACAAATGAGCATGTGACGTTCGAGCACGGATAATGCATACTCTAACATGCGCGAGGAGATACAGCGCGCGAGCGACCATAAAAAATAGCATGCGTGCCGTTACTGCTGCTGTACATCATAATGCGAAATCATGCAGCCTGAAGGTGTTTTTAAGTGTAAAGCACTTTAGGGGCCTAGAAATTTATGGTTCGGTGTAACGCAAGCAAAAGCACATAAAAATAGAAAAATATTTAGCAGGGGAGAAATAGATGAAAAAAAAAACAAGAAAAAATAGAAAGGGCAAAGGAAATAGTAAAAGAATGGAAGAGAAATGAAAATAAAGAAGCTGAAAAATAAAAAAAATAAAAGAGAGCACGAAAGAAAGCTTAAGAGAAACAAAGCAGACTCATTCCCAGCTCCGCACTTTCTTCGGGCTTGCTGCACGTATAGTTTTGTGTGCTCAAGACCTGCACTTCCACAGCAGCCTGGCTCTTATCTGGTGTCAACACATGAACGCTAGCCTCCAATTCGTCGTCTGACAGCAATCCAACCAGCCTTATCCCGACGCTGTGATCTAGTGGCTAAGGTGCTCGGCCGCTGCTCCGCAGGTCACGGGTCTAAATCGCGGTGGCGTTTTCGATGGAGGAGAAAAGGCTGTAGGGTCGTGTGATTTAGACGCACGTTAAAGAAATTTCCGGAGCCCTCCAACACGGAGTCTTTCAAAATTATGTAGTGCTTTTGGGACGTTAAACCCCACATATCAATCAATACCGTCAGCCTGACGTCTTTGGTGCTTTTTCTAAAGTACAGCTGAGCGGCAATGAGCAAGAGTGCCCCGAGACCGCAGGTCTAATCCACCAACTACATGCGGTGAGTGTGCGCAGTGCAGGGGCAAAACTGTTCTTTAGTAAATGGCAATGTTTATGTACATATAGTGAATGTCCAATCAGTGTCCATGTGCAACATACCTTTAACCTTACTCGGCCGAGCATTTCATAGCTGCGGGTGCATCTAATTATTGAAATTTGGAGTCCTACGAATATCTTTGAAGTCCTGTGAATACATCCCAGTGAACCACACAATATTTGTGGTTCACTAGGATGTATGTAAACTGGCTATCTTGCTCTAATCTGTCTTCAACTTGAATTCGCATCCTTCATTTAGTCAACACATCAGCAATACCTCATAGGTAAGTTAGAATGTATACGAAACAGAGCTAATCGATTCATAGCTCATAATCAGAGCCACCAGTCTAGCGTAACACACATAGTCTTGCACTCGAGTCACTGAAAATTTGCCATCACACTCCACTTTTATCACTATTTCACTAACTCATCCACACCAGCATGATGCCATTTGTTCACCTTAATCTCACACATCGAATTTCTAGCAGACCACATAACAGCTCCAGCTTGTCACGCATGTACGTCAATACTAACGTTTTCAACCAGTCGGCTCTTCCAAGAGGTATATTTTGTGGAATGTTGTGTCAAATGATCTTGCATCAGAGCAAGACCACACAAAGTTCTGTTCTACTCATAAAAAGTACTTATGCACCGAAAACTGCTGTATTGCATCCTCATAATCATCTGTGCCTATAGGTCTGTTTCCGATAGGGTTTTTCTTTCTCATTTATCCTGCTTTTTTGCACCATTTCTAGTTTGTAGTTAATGTCAAATTTTTTTTTGTATTTCGCCCTCCTCTCTTCACATATTGTTACTTACTTTCCTCGTATGTATTGTACTTACATCTTCATAGGTTTAATTGCATTTGCTATACTAATATATATATATATATATATATATATATATATATATATATATATATATATATATATATATATATATATATGTGACGCTACGATGAATGGGAGACGTGGTTTGGCTCATACGCCATGTTTATTCTACTGTCTGACTTCTTCCTCCTCTACTTCTCCTTTCTCCTAACCATCCCTGCCTTCTTACGTCACAGGATTCCCCCTCCCCCCGAAAGATGGCACCGGTTACAAGCTACAACAAATTGCACAGAATAAACAAAATAATGGCCTAATTCACAGTTTGACGTCCCGACAGAGTTTCACAATCTCACTAAATTTTCAAGGCCGAGGGAGCAGTCCGGTGATTTTTATGACGACTCTGGTGGACGAGCTTGACTGTTGCGTTCCGGACAGAGCGGGCTACACATAGATACTGACAATACTGCTTGAACTGTTCTGGGGACTGAGCAAGGTTGGAACGCATTGTTGCATCGGCGGCTTGTACGTCGTCGGGGTTGTATTTTACGTCGTGAATGGTGCAATTCCGGTGCTTCTTGCTTTCGTGCTTTTTGACCGACTGTGACGAAGTGCCTGAGTGCTTGCGGTGTGCAAGCAGTGCTTTTGCGTCTTTCTCGGCGTTTTTTTGTGGTGGTGCAGTTGGTGTATTAGCAGGTGCAGGGAGTGTTTCTGGTGACTTTTCTTTATGCGAAATTGCCTGACGTCTTGAATCGGTATTTGGTTTAGAGATCTTATTTTCCGATGTTCTTTTATTGGTGAGTGCGCTTCCGTTGAATTTCGCGTTTGTCGATGCCCTCGTTGCAGTTTCTCTCGTTGTAGCATGGGTTTATGAACTTGGCCTTGCTTGCTTTGCTGAGGCTGCTCAAGAGATGGCTGTAGCGGCGCCCCTTCCGGAATGGGGCATTCATTTCCTTCGGTGTTTGACGTGTCCTGTCGACAGCTGATGCTTGGTGAATTGGTGTCTTGCTTGTCGGGCATAGTTCGTAATGCATCATCATTGCTAGCAGGCTCTTCAGAGGCTTCGGTGACGTTGTTCATTACGCACGCTTCCGAAAGGCAACTGTGTACGAGGTTTGATGTATCATGTACTTCTGAATTTGTTCGATTCATGAATTGTTGAGCTCTGCATGTGGGCACCACAGGTGACATGGCATTACTAGGTTTGAACTGCAAATTTTGGCAATTCTGCGGTGCCGTAGAAGTGACAGGGAGCTCTTCAGGGGCTTCTTTTTCGCTGTTCACTGCGAGTGGTCCTTGCGCCTGGTAGCGTGCGACGTTCGATGCATCTGAGCGTTCTGTTTTGTTTGAACTGTCGATTCACGTTGTCCTTTCGAATGCTCGATGATTGCCTAGGAAATTGACGATAGTGTCGGGTTTTCTTGAGATGGTTTGCAATAAGTAAGTCTTGGTCATAGTCGCTAAAACGAGTGATTATTTCTTCTTTTATGTTTTGCCACGACTCGTAATTTTCAAAGATGTGGGTGAGGTAAAACTTAAATGCCTTACCGGAGATGTAGTCAGTGAAGTTGATGATCATCTCCCG
The DNA here is from genome assembly GCF_043290135.1 of Rhipicephalus microplus. Classification (NCBI taxonomy): domain Eukaryota; kingdom Metazoa; phylum Arthropoda; class Arachnida; order Ixodida; family Ixodidae; genus Rhipicephalus; species Rhipicephalus microplus. The sequence goes on from NC_134700.1 coordinate 92,012,880, forward strand.
TTCCAACCAGGATGCAGCGGCGGCGTGGACCTCGAATAGGTTGAACCAGTCCTGTACGGGTCCGTCGTCCGCTGATCCGGTGTACTTGGGGATGTCGAGGTCAGCCGATGGTTCTGTCATGGTGCTGGTCATTGTCCTTCTAGGCGATGATTCGGTAGTCAATGTATGGTCAGGGTATCTTCTGGGGAACTGCGTCGATGATGAGTGACTGATGAAGGGGCAGGCAGGTCTCCATCTTGTCGACTCGTGTGACGCTACGATGAATGGGAGACGTGGCCTGGCTCATACGCCATGTTTATTCTACTGTCTGACTTCTTCTTTCTCTACTTCTCCTAACCATCCCTGCCTTCTTACGTCACATATATATATATAAACAGACAGTAATGCCAAGGAATGTATAGGGAAAGCTATTAGAACCAATGTAATGTAAATAAGAATAAAGAAAAGTGGGTGAAAAAAGAACTTGCCGTGACCCGTAATCAAACCTACGACCTTCGAATAACGCGTTTGAATAACGCATCGAACAGAATTTTCGAAGGTCGTAGGTTTGATTTCTGCTCACAGCAAGTTATTTTTTTCCCCCACTTTTTTTCTTCTTATTTACATTACATTGGTTCTAATAACTTCCCCTATACATTCCTTGGCATTATTTTCGGTTAGATCTCAATATGATTGTGGCAAAACACGGAAAAGCGAGCCCTCAGGTATACAGTTCTTGACCATATATATATATATAGTGGGAGTAATATTTCAAAGGGCCAGTTAGTCTTCGTGAAGGTATGGGATATAGCACAATGGGAGCGTTGTCAACAAGGATAAATATATTTATTTCCCAACAGTTTCGGGAGGGGTCCTCCCTTCATGATTGTGTCCACCAGTCCAGCGTATAACACATCCCCTGATGAATGATATTGATATGATGATAATATTGGTTCAGTTGATGTCCCTGCTCTTCAATACGGACATTTACGAACAAATCCACGAAGTGATACGCGTTCATTTTTTTAGAGAGCGAAGACATATTACTGTGGGGTAGACAGAGCACGTAGACAAAATATTTTAGTAGAAAAGTCAATTTACGAGTGTTTTGCTTTAAGTCAATTGCCGCCACATGTTTGCCATCCATACGGTAATAGCTGATATTGTCGGCCTGCGCTTATGCGCACTCATCCTTGCGTGGTGTTCATTTTCTCCGTGGTATTCACACGGCTCTCCCACGTTGCCGCCAAGAGAAAGCGAGGATCGACCACGACTGCGTGCTCTTAGGTGAGTTGGATCGATTCTAATATACATCCAGTCGAAGTCGCTCCGCGAAAACACATTTGAAAAGTTCGACCTAAACTAAAAGCTTACAAAGCTTTTAATTCATTTTATAAGGCGTCAAGACCCATCTATCCTAGCTACGAAACCACATGGTTGTTACTTTTCAAGAGTAGCGGACTTCTGGCAAACTAGTTAGTACTTTTGAAATATTATTCTCTTTTCACCCTTACTTCTCTCTATATAGCTTACTCCTTTTTCTGGAAGCTATGTAGACACAATTTTCATGTGAACACACATCTTATTAACATCCCCCATGAGATAGATTTAAAACAAGCATTACACCTAAAGCACGCCAGCTTTTCTGTGTTAGTTCGTTGGTTGAAACTACTCTATTCCAGTCATTTTTTTATTCAGGTCCAAAAACTATATCTAGGCCCGCATCCGGCGACTAGCACTTCGTGACCGCGAGACTATAAGCCTGTCGGCCGCTTCGTGAGCCTGCTGGACAACCCAAAGCTGGTCGGCCATGAGCAGGCTGTGAATGAACGCCTTGCTAATGTGAAATGGAGGCTTGGTTAAACACATCTCTAGGGCATGTGTGCTAATGTGAATTTCAGGCAGCATGCAGCTCGAGGAATAATTTTTTCGCCAAAACATGTACTATCGTATGTCAGAAATTATATATTAGCTGAATTATGAAAGGAGATCCTAGAGCAGCAGTAAACACAGCCAGCAGTGGAAGCGGCAGTAGCTCACCGTGTGGAAAGCATGCAAATGTCGAGATTGCTTTACTTCTGCGAGTGTTTGACGAGAATTTTATTGCAAAAACGTTTTCGTTGTCTTCTAATACCTAGGATACGGATTCTACATGCCATTACAAGTCATAATATTATCTCTGCGTAATATACAAATGTAATTATGACTTACTTGACACGTTGATTATTACTGCCTTGTGTTCCTACTGCCAACAACTCTACCATCGTCAATGAAACGCTGTGTATACCTCATTAGTGAATACCTGGCCTGGCAAAACATGTATTTGCGAATAGTATTTGGATAAGCTGAGCACCGAGCGGCTGCTGTAGCATAGACTTGGGTGTTTCAAGGCAAGGCTCATGAATCGAGACACACGTCTTCTCTGAGAGCATGATTGTGCTTTCAGATGAGTAGCTTTTAAGTATAAGCAGGCGTTACAAAATCGTGGTGTGAAAAAGTGTAGACAAGTATAGCGGATGCATTCAAACCGAGGAATACATTCAAAACGTAACGCAAGTCGCTCTTTAAACATGTGGTGTCCAACGTTCTAATGTTGTCGCTGAAGCCCCAATTTGTTTTGGAATAAAGAGAACTTTTTTCGCATTCAACCCGAATAAATGATACAGAAAGTATGCTTTTACCATCTGGAAACTAAGTTCTCAGACAATCTGACGTTGCACGAGGCAGTATCTACAGGTGAAATACGCCAGCAACATAAAATATGAAAAGGTGCGTGCGTAGTAATATGCAGTTACAGTGCACTTTACACTGCAGTGATGTGTGATGCAGTCGGGCGCGATTTGAAGTTTATCGTTCGAGCACCGACCAAGAACTACAACACCACCACGACCCAGAGTTGCCTTTTGAGAAAAGAGGTATCAGGAAAGCCTCCTTTACTCTTTTTGCTTATCCTTGAGCTGCGGTCATTCCCTTTCGAGGAAGGCACTTTCTCTCTTGGTATTCTTTTTTGTCACTTCAGTTAACACACAATAATGGCATCACGGCGGGGGTATTATTCACCGTTACCAGAGATTGAGCACTCCAAAACTACAATTTTGTTATCATTCGCGAAGAACAGAGCTCACCTAATTTCCTTTTGATGGCAACGAAAGAAAAACATAAAATAGAGAAAAAGGGTGGCTAGTTCAATGTAAGGCCTAAAAACTGCATATTGCCACGTTCCATTTCCCAAGTTTTTGTTATCGTTCCAAAACACCACACGATTCTCAGCGCAAACCGCGCCTGCAGTTTTCGAGAAGGTTCCGGACTGTAGTAGATCATTTCGATAAGATCACGCCCACTGTGCGAACGGTACAGATTGTTCTGGAACCTACGCCACCACCAGCGATAATGCTAGAACATTCGACGGCAACAGTATAAATGCCGACGCGCTTCAACGCTTGTCAATTGTTGATCGAAGGCCGACGCTCCGTTCGCCACTATCAGTCCGAGACTGCTATTTGTGCGAGACTGCTGCTGTAATTGGACTTTCCTTTTACCGGGCACAGGTTCGCCCAAGTAAACAGTAAATGCCAACACGAAGTCTCCTGTCTTCGGCCACGTCACGACCCCGTGACATCTGGTGGAGGTGTTGCTTCGTTCATGTACCGGACGCCTCCGTCAAGCCGTGAACCTAGCCCACGTCGCGGAGAAGACACCGACGCCAACCAGGAGCAGCGAAAGAGCCGCCGACAGCAAGGGCTACCACCGGAGTACGGGCTTCTACAAGACAAGGCGCGGAAGACCAAGGCCATGACCGCGACTGCAGCGACAATGACAACCGCAGCGTCCCAGCCCACGATGGTCATGCATCAACCCAGGGAACCACCAATTTTTCATGGGTCATCATTCGAAGACCTGGAGTCCTGGCTAGAAACATATGACCGTGTGGCCACCCTCAACCACTGGGACCATGACGAAAAGCTTCGTCGTGTGTTCTTCTATTTGGAAGACACCGCAAGGACCTGGCTCGAAAATCGGGAGTCCACGCTCCGAACGTGGGATGTTTTCTGCGGCACATTCTTGCAAACGTTCGCGAGCGTCGTTCGCAAAGAGAGGGCCGCTGCTTAATTAGAGACCCGGGTTCAGCTACCGAATGAAAATGTCGCCATTTTCACAGAAGAAATGACCCGACTATTCCGTCACGCTGACCCAGACATGCCTGAGGAGAAAAAAGTTCGTTTCTTCATGCGAGGGGTCAAACAGGAGCTCTTCGTGGGATTGATGAGAAACCCACCGAAAACCGTCCAAAAATTTGTAGCCGAAGCGACCACTATCGAAAAGACCCTGCACATGCGCACCAGACAGTATAATCATCGCCTGACCACAGACTGCGCTGCTGCTCAAGAAAGTAACTCCGGAGACCTGCGTGAAACGATCCGAGCGATCGTGCGGGAAGAGCTGCGCAAGCTGTTGCCTTCGGCGCAGCCTCAAGTGGATTCAATTGCCGACATTGTGCGAGAAGAAGTTCTGCAATCGCTTCAAATTACCCCGCACCGCTGCCCGAGCCGGAAGCTATGAGCTACGCCGCAGCACTGCGCTACAACGCTCCTCCCCGTCCACGCCAAAACGCCGCCCCATCGCACTTCCGTTGACAGACGCCAGCGCCGCCACCACCCCCACCGACGTCATACCGTTCTCCAGCGGCCCAGCGCAGTGCACCGAGGAAGACTGACGTCTGGCGTACCCCTGACCATCGCCCTCTCTGCTACCACTGCGGCGAGGCTGGACACACATACCGCCGTTGCCAGTACCGACAGATGGGACTGCGTGGCTTCGCCGTCAATGCACCGCGTCCACAGCCAGGGGAACGACCACGTGACATCGCCGACTACCTGAGAGGAACTCGGTGGACACCACGAAGCCCTTCGCGTTCGCCGTCGCCCAGCCACCGCACGTCACCGCACCACCGGCAGTACTCTGGCCCAACGCGGGGCCGGACCGGGAAACTAGCCGTATCCGGGAAACTAAGGGCAGCAACCAGAGGAGGTGCGGTTGCTGTTCGACGAACTACCGAAGATCCTCCGACGACGACGACGCCGCGACGGAGCTTTCCGAACACAACGCCAACCAGGCAAAGCCCTGACGGCGAAAGCTCGCTTACCGAAGGTGGCCTGACGACGCAACATGGAAGCAGCGGAACAAGCCGACGCAGCCGTGACCCAACGCCACGCCCTAACTGTAATGCAAGACGGCGAACTAGTGACCTCGACGTTCTTATCGACGGCCACAGTGTGACCGCTCTCGTCGATACTGGGGCTGACTATTCTGTCATCAGTAAGTCGTTCGCCGCGAAGTTAAAGAAAGTTAGGACAGCTTCGAAAGGCCCTGAAATCCGCACAGCCGGAGGTCATCTCGTAACGCCTGCAGGAGTCTGCACAGCGAGAGTCACCATTAACGGCCGTATTTATCCTACAGACTTCGTTGTCCTACAGCATGGCTCGAGAGATGTGATCCTTGGCATGGACTTCTTATGCCTTCATGGTGCTGTCATTACCTAAAAACAAAGTCGATAACGTTATCCACAGAAGAAGCACTACCACCGCGCACGCCGTCAGGACACCATGCCTTGAATGTGCTGGAAGAACAAATCACCATTCCGCCTCGCTCAAGTGTCATTATTTCAGTCGGCGCTCTTAAATCACCTGACTTGAAAGGCGTCGTTGAAGGCAGTCAGCATCTGTTGGTCACCCGAAATATTTGCGTCGCAAGAAGAATTGCAGAGCTGCGGGGAGGCAAAGCAACGGTTATGCTCACGAATTTCAGCAATGAGTACAAACATGTGAACAAAGGAACAACGGTCGCATACATCGAAGAAATTGTCGAAGCCACCAGTGCTTTCGCCCTCGCCGATTCTGCGGAACCTGCTCAGAGGAACCAAGCCCCTCCCATAGCTTTCGACGTCAATCCCAGACTTCCGAACGATAAGCAAGAACAGCTCAAGGCCCTGCTCCTGCAATACGAAGAATGCTTTTCGTCGTCATCAAAAATTCGGCAGACCCCAATCATGAAACATCGCATCATAACCGAAGAAAATGCCAGACCACTCCGTCAGAGTCCGTACAGGGTTTCGACGCGAGAACGTGAGGCCATGAAGAGACAAGTTGACGAAATGCTGCGGGATGACATTATCCAGCCGTCCAAGAGTCCATGGGCATCCCCCGTGGTGTTAGTGAAGAAAAAGAATGGGACCCTACGTTTCTGCGTCGATTATCGCCGCCTGAACAAAATCACAAGAAAGGACGTGTATCCTCTCCCACGAATAGACGACGCACTTGATCGGCTCCATAACGCCAAGTACTTTTCGTCAATGGACCTCAAGACTGGCTATTGGCAAATCGAAGTAGACAAAAAAGACCGAGAGAAGACGGCGTTTATAACACCGGACGGCCTCTTCGAGTTTAAGGTGATGCCCTTCGGCCTTTGCTCAGCGCCTGCAACTTTTCAACGCGTTATGTATACAGTACAGGCAAGATTGAAGTGCCAGACTTGCCTTGTGTACTTGGACGACGTCGTCGTGTTTTCCTCGAGTTTCGACGAGCATCTCCGGCGCCTTGAAGCTGTACTTCAAGCCATCAAGACTTCCGGACTCACACTGAAGCCACAAAAGTGCAGATTTGCGTATGAGGAGCTCTTGTTTTTTGGGCACGTTATCAGCAAGTCTGGAGTTCATCCCGATCCACAGAAAACAGCCGCCATCGCCGACTTCCCGCCGCCCACTGACAACAAAGCCGTGCGCCGATTTCTGGGCCTGTGCGCCTATTATAGGTGGTTCGTGAAAAACTTCGCCCGAATTGCCGATCCTCTCACTAACCTTATCAAGGACGACGTGGAGTTCAAGTGGGAAACAGCACAGGAACACGCTTTCCAGGAGCTTAAACATCACCTCCAGACGCCTCCGTTACTTGCCCATTTCGACGAATTCGCCGAGACAGAAATACATGCTGACGCAAGCAGCGTAGGTCTTGGCACCGTTCTTGTGCAGAGGGCTGACTGACTTGAAAGGGTTATTAGTTACGCCAGCCGATTGCTATCCAAAGCAGAAGCAAATTATTCGACAACAGAAAAGGAGTGCCTCGCCATCATCTTGGCTACGTCAAAATTTCGCCCCTACCTCTACGGCAGGCCCTTCAAAGTTGTGAGCGACCACCACGCCTTGTGTTGGCTAGCCACCTTGAAGGACCCTTCAGGTCGCCTCGCACGATGCAGCCTGAGACTTCAAGAATATGACATTATTGTCATTTACAAGTCCGGCAAAAACACTCTGACGCCGACTGTCTCTCTCGTGCGCCTGACGACCAACCGCTTCCCGACGACCCGGATGACGACTACTTCTTCGGAACGATAACTACCGACGACTTCGCTGAACGACAGCGGACCGACCCGGAACTTAAGGCCCTAATAGAATACCTCGAAGGCAGGACCGCCGAAGTCCCGAAGGTATTCAAGCGCGCACTTGCGTCGTTCTTTCTACGAAACGGTCTTCTACAAAAGAAAAACTTTCCACCGCTTCGAGCTAAGTACCTCCTTGTGGTGCCTTCAGCTCTGTGACCAGAACTCCTGCAGGCCCTGCAAGACGATCCGACGGCAGGGCACCCCGGTGTTTCTCGCACACTCGCGAGGATATAAGGTACTACTGGCCACGTCTTACCGCCGACGTCACTCGTTATGTGAGGACATGCCGGGACTGTCAGCGACGCAAGACACCACCGACAAGGCCAGCGGGACTTCTGCAGCCAATTGATCCACCTTGCCGACCTTTCCAGCAGATTGGTATGGACCTACTAGGGCCATTCCCGACGTCGGCTTTCGGAAACAAGTGGATCGTGGTAGCTACCGACTACCTCACCCGCTACGCCGAGACAAAAGCCCTGCCAAAAGACAGTGCATCCGAGGTAGCTAAGTTCTTCGTCGAAAATATCGTCCTACGTCACGGCACCCCGGAGGTCCTTATCACCGACAGAGGAACGGCATTCACTGCCGACTTAACTCAAGCGATCTTGGCATACAGCCAAACAAACCACCGCCGGACGACAGCGTACCACCCACAGACCAACGGCCTCACCGAGCGGCTTAACAAGACAATCGCCGACATGCTGTCAATGTACGTCGATGTCGAACACAAGACGTGGGACGCCATTCTTCCGTATGTGACCTTCGCATACAACACGGCGGTGCAGGAGACGACGCAGATATCTCCATATAAATTGGTCTACGGAAGGAGCCCGGCAACGACGCTCGATGCCTTGTTACCCAACGTCACCGACGAAGAAAACCTCGATGTGAGCGGGTACCTTCAACGCGCCGAAGAAGCCCGACAACTTGCGCGTCTCCGTATCAAGAATCAACAGACGACGGACAGCCACCGTTACAACCTTCGACGACGCTTCGTGGAATACCAGCCCGGTGAACGTGTTTGGGTGTGGACGCCGATACGCCGACGAGGACTAAGTGAAAAGCTTCTGCGACGGTACTTCGGACCGTACAGGGTGGTTCGACGTCTCGGCCCACTTGATTACGAGGTTGTCCCCGACGGCATCACGAACTCTCAACGACGCCGATCGCGACCTGAAGTCGTCCATGTCGCGCGCCTCAAGCCGTTTCATGCGCGTTAATAAACTGAAACAGTGTTTTTTGTATTATTGTTGTATCGTAATTTATTCATTGTACTTTCTTGCATTATTATTGTACCTTCATCTTTAGTTAAAGCATCGGGACGATGCCTTTTTTCAGAGGGGGGCAATGCCACGTTTCATTTCCCAAGTTTTTGTTATCGTTCCAAAACACCACACGATTCTCAGCGCAAACCGCGCCTGCAGTTTTCGAGAAGGTTCCGGACTGTAGTAGCTCATTTCGATAAGATCACGCCCACTGTGCGAACGGTACAGATTGTTCTGGAACCTACGCCACCGCCAGCGGTAACGCTAGAACATTTGACGGCAAGAGTAGAAATGCCGACGCGCTTCGCCGCTTGTCAGTTGTTGATCGAAGGCCGACGCTCCGTTCGCCGCTATCAGTCCGAGACTGCTATCTGTGCGAGACTGCTGCTGTAATTGGACTTTCCTTTTACCGGGCACAGGTTCGCCCAAGTAAACAGTTAAATCCCGACACGAAGTCTCCTGTCTTCGGCCACGTCACGACCCCGTGACAATATAGTCTGGCGTGTCCAATGCATCGGGCCGCTGGCACTGAGGTCGGATACGCTAGGCATACTCAGCCAGCGATTGCGGTCAATTCGTCACTCTATAGTCTGGCCCAATGCCGCGACGAGTCGCGTCTTCGTCGGTCGTGTCCGCAGCCTTCACAGCTCTGTGTTTTCTTTTGGTGCACTCATATATTTCTCGTTTGTTGCTTCTCAATCTGTGCCTTTTGATTGACCTGCGTATGTCTTCACGCTCCGTGCACTGTTCGACTTCGCATCGAAAGCGTGTTTTCTCACAAGAATAGCATTAAACACTCTCGGAACCATAAAATGGCTACATAAATTTCATTGGAAGCGAAAGCGGATTTGTGTATATGTACGTACGAGAGTGCATCACTAAGGCTTCCCAGGTGCTTATATTTCTCTCCGTGTCGTACCAGTCCATGTTGTTGCTGGTCTACACGCACGTACGATCTATAGTTACTTCAAGCGCACACAGTTTACTGTTGTCGTTGATCAATCTGGACCAAACCACGGCCGTACTTTTGAAGCACGCAGCACGAGCTGCCATTTCGCCAACCACCATTGCCACCCTTTGCGCATTGAGGTCTAATGATAGCGCGTCAAGTGCGTTAAATAGGAACGTGCTTCATCTCAGCGCCGGCGTCACAAAGCACGCCAATCTCCGCCTGCCACACCGGCTACATTGTGAATAAAGTGCCTAGAATATACTTACTAGCGTGCCGTTCTTCAGCTCTTTTCAATAGAAAAAAGATTTGTTATAAAAAGTTTATTGTTCTTTTATAAACAGGCTAATGTCATTCAACTTCGCAATGAATATCCTGTCTAATGTTAGTCTAATGCACTTCTCTAATGCGTTACTAATGTGAGTCTAGTAGTATTTGGCCACCGTTAGTCTATAGAGTTATGACAGAGTTTCTGATGACTATAGTCTAGCGCAAATCTACAGAGGCCCGACATGAGAGTTTCAGATGACCATTGGCTAGCGTTTGTCAATAAAGTCCTGACATCTGAGTTTCTGATGGTCATTGTCTAGTGAAGTGCCATCGAGCATATGCATTAGGTTGACATCAAACGTGGCATTGTAGACTAAGGCCCTATGCCATCAACAGCACATTTGCCGAAAAGCAGATCAATAAATATCTTCATTATTATTATGAAAGTGCGCACACATTAAATGATTTCAAAGGAAATATCATCTGACCATTTCCACCAACGAACAGATCATTGTTTTTTACTTGTAAGAATCTCTCGAGGCCGATAAATAATGCTGCAAGTTTATATTGCCTGCATTTATGAACACGCATTACATTGTCAAGCAATTCAGTTCCGATAGGACAATAAATGGAGCTAGTTGATCCTTGTTTACGATTCTTGTGAAAGTGCTATTTTATAGATCCAAACAAACAAAGAAACACCAAATGAGACATTTTCAGTAATAACTGGATTTGTATTTATATTGTGACTTTGCACTGATGATAGGGCCTCTTGTAGCACCGTCGTGGTGGCACCACTTCTGTATTTAAAACCTGCACAGAGAGCATGAAAACTTAGAAGGCACTGAAGCATGCATTTTAGCACAGCACATGAATAGACATTGCATTTGATGAGTTATGCCTTTTCTTAATAGTGATATATATTTGTCAGTTATAATAAATAATTCATCTGGATTCAATGTCGAACCAGATAACGTTGACTTCATGCTGCATAAAAAAAAACTAACCACTATACATCAGTTCAGAGGGCTGCCGATTCATCAGTAATTGGAGAGAAGCCAGCTATCGCTAACAGAGGAATTAGCTCAGTCAGCTTATATAGGGCAATATTGCCGAATAACCTCCTTTCACGCTTCCAATGACACCGAATGTATGACTACGGCATGCAACAGTGGGTCTATTCCACAACTTTGTTTCACACAATACTTCCACATTCAAATCCCTCTTCTTTAAAAGAGAACTACTGAGGCCTCATGCTCAGAGGTGCAAAGTCATAGGCGGTGCAGGGTTTCCCAACACTCAGGTGTCGGAAGGTTCACTATGGCACCCCGTCCCCCTTAATTAGTTAAGTAAGCTTCCAATTTTGTAGCCCCCGTCTTAGGTAACAAATAGGAGAAGAGGGGGGCTGCTCCCCACTCCTATGCACACGCCTATGTGCAAGGTGAAATTGAGCAACAAACAGACACATGAAATGTAAAGCTAAGTCTTGGTGAAACAGCTAAACAACTCAAGTGAAAACAATTAAAAAATTGTGCATTTTGTAACCTACAGTATATTACACAGATATGCATGTTGTAACATATTACATGTCGCTTCTACACATATTCCTACAAGCAAGATTGGAGAAAGCAAGCAAAACATTTTTGTACCCTTGATTACTTTTGCATATTATTCAATGGCTAAAAACACATTATATAGCTCACTAGAAGTGGTGACAAAAGTTTTATAAAAAAAGAAATATTTTTACCTAGCTCCATGATTTAGAGTACACAGTTGCACATGTTTACTAGCCAGTATTTCAAATTATGAAATTGATTGATGATCATTAGGAAGCACAAGAACCCACATTAGGGTGTCTTAGCACTTGCTGAACGTCTTGAGAGGACAAGGATAGGAACTATTCCCAAAGAAAAATTTTAACAGCAGAAAAAAACATGCACAATCAAAAGGGCGGCAACATGAACTAGCACTACTTAGTGTCGTCTCCCTTTTTGCTGTTCATATCTTGCCGTAAGTTAGAAAAGTTTCTAGGCGATGAATTACCAACGCAACCGAACACTTGATTTAATTAAGAATTTAAGGAAAGAGCATATCACAGTGTTGAACTCATGACTATTTTAGATCATGCAGACGCCAAAAATATCGCTTGAACCGACACGTCACAGAGATAATACAATTTAGAGTGTTTGTTTGAGCTCAGCGAGGAAATAAAACGCACACTAACAAGTGAACAGCATCATGAGCTAACACCCCTGTCACACGGCCACCACCAAACTCCGTTGAACGCCGTCAACGTAAATCTTCCCTAGGGGGCTCGACGGAGAAGGAGTTGTGGTAGTGTCACACGGCAATAACAAGGTTGTAACAGTCGCCGCGAGGGGGCTCAGCTGGCGCTGTTTGATTTTCGGGAAAGTATTCTCATTTCATGTCTATTGATTTTTTTGTAAATCCTCGTTATGTGGTTTTTACAAAAAGCACTATTAAGTAGTGCCACTAACAAACCATTAAAATAATTTCAAATAAAAACGCATTTCCTAAATGTAGCGATGCTGCTAGTGACGCTGGCCACATTGTGCTTTTAATTGTTTTGTTGCCCGTGAACACAGAGAAAGGTGCCCGTGTACATGCCCGGTACGAAAATTCTTGTGCTTCCTTGCCTCGTGAGCGCAAATTTTGTGTTCTTCAGCCATGAGTGACACAGCGGACGACGTGAGGAAGTGATACGATATTGCGCTGGTAATGACGTTGATCGGCTCCATGGATATTGAGATTGAGGCTGCTAGAGCCCATGTGTGTGCTATAAAGCACCGTCGCTATAAAGCACCGTCTCGCGAACAGCCTGACGCTGAATGCGATGGCGTTGTCATCGAGGCATGCGTCAAGGCGAGCTTGGGCATACCACCGATTCTCTCGCTGGTTTGAAGACACGCTCCCAAACATAGGCGGGCAGAACTTCCGGCAGTCATTCAGGGTTTCACGTACTACGTTCCAATATCTTGTAGACGTATGTACGCCAGTAATGCAACGACAGACTACAAACATGCGGGAAGCGGTGTATGTGCAAAAAAGGGTCGCTGTTGCTCTCTACAAGCTGTGTTCCTCTGCTGAAGATAGAACAGTCGCCAATTCGTTTGACCTGGGCAGGTCGACGGTGAACACGATATATAGAGAATTTTGTGACATCGTCATGGAAGCCCTAGAAAATCAGTGGGTCAGGATGCTTGCAGCTGATGAAATGACCCACCACATACGTGAAATTTATGCTGTCACTGGCTTCCCTCAGGCAGTTGGAGCACTGGATGGCTGTCATTTCCCTGTCTCGCCTCCCAAAGAAAATGCCATCGACTACTACAATTACAAGAGCTGGTAAGTGTGTACAACTTACATCAAGGTTGAAAGCTGGGCTGCTTGATACATTATTGTAAACGAAAACTTGGTGAACACACAATGAACACGGAAATATCAGCCCATGGGTATAAACAGATCAACTCCTAAGGGAATAAAATATGAATTCGTTATTGAAAGCGTAACTTGATAAAAAATCACATCAAATGTATGATGCCTGTTTTGGATAAGCTTTAGTATGCACTAAACAATATTTCAGATGTTAATCATCATCTATATTACGGTGTCTCATTCCAGCACACAGCTCAACAACAGTTTTGTTCTAGCATGGCCATACATACATGCCACATCTCGCCTCATAATGTATGTGTACACGGCATTGGCATGTTTCTATTACAATTGTATACAATGTGACTGTGAAGTTGTTTGTGCACTGTCAGCTCCTTATTGTGATGGTAATATACTTGCAGGTACAGTGTGATCTTACTGGCTTTGCTGGACCACAAATACCGCTTTCGATTCATCAACGTCAGTTCCCCAGGCAGGTGCCACGACGCCCATGTCTACCACAGTTCAAGCTTGCCAAGCATTGTGACAGGACCAACATTTAGGATTCCTACAACTTCTGTCAACAGTTCTGTTGTGCCAGCATTATTATTGTGTGACCAAGCATTCCCGCTGACGCCCAATTTGATTAAGCCTTTCCCTGGTCAAGTAAAACCTCTGCCGAAAAAGAATTCAATTACCAGCTGTCAAGGTCTAGCCGAATTGTGGAGAATGCCATTGGAAGACTGAAGGCCCGTTTTAGATTTGTCATGAAGCGTATGGAGTGCGATGTCACGAATGTTGCTGTTATAATAAGAGCATGCTGTGTGCTGAACAACTTTTGTGAACACTTCAATGACAGTGTATCCCAGCAATGAATAAATGAGGCAGACATGCAGAACGCACTGTACGAGCAACCACACCACACCACAGCCATGCAAGTTGGATGTGGCAGAGATGTTAGGGATGCACTCGTGCAATATTTTCAGCAGCACAGAGACAGCTAGATTTAAGTTGAATTGGGTATGAAAGAGAAAATAATTATTTGCTCTAAAAAGAGACCAAGAAGCTTCAGCTTAAAGCTCAGTAGGTTTACCAGTCTGCTTTGAAGGTGTCATTGAGCCTGCTGTATTGTCGTGTTTTTAAAAACATCTGGTGAGCTTCTTGGGCTGTGCCTTGGAGTCGATATTGCTATTATTTGTGTGTGCGCGAGCAGTTTCCTTTTTTTAAGTATCCATGTTGAATCTTTGTTGTGTAATCCCTTTTCCTCACCTAGTACCACACCTATGTATGTTTTCTTTTTATTTTTGAAGTCTGTAAAAAATTTCCAAGTGTGCATATTTCACACATTCTTTGCTTAAATTTGCACATTTTTATCTCCATTGTTCTGTCCCTTTTTGGACCTTGTAAAGTATGTTCACCGGGTCTGAAAAACAAACGTTCGCTGTCATCTTTTGAAATTGGGAAGGACTGGAGATCATACTTTGAAAAGTTATGGCTTGTCATAAATTGGGTATCATGTTTACTTTGGACTTCATGTTATAAATGTGTCTGTAATAATAAAAGCATGTTGTGCCCTTAATAATTGTCTGCAGTTCAACCAGTGAAGCACATCAGTATGTATACTACTCAAACAATAGGGGCCTGGAAGAAACAAATGCTTATCGAAGTAATTAGAGAAACCTATCTATTGCAATATTTCGAAAACAGGTCCACAAGTTTTTTTTGTGTTTCCACCTGCCGTTCACGCAGACCCTGCTCAATTAGCGTGGCAGTCTCCAGTGCTGCTATAAGCTTCGCTTGCTGTTCAAGCAGCGCACTGTGAAATTTTTCATTGGCGGACATCCGCTTTCTCTTTTGTGCTCGACGCTTCCCATGTGGCTGGCTCGTGCTGGTGCCAGGCTGGGTATCCTGCTGAAGGTCCGAGGCACTGCTGCAGGCATCTGTCGCGGAGCAACCTTCAATAGCCCCGTCTTTATCTGAGGACAGACTTGACCCAGTCTCCATGTCCCGAATAATCTGAAAGCAAAAATCTGTTAGTGCGTGCCACAACATCAAGCTGCTTTCAGCCTAATGTGGCATTTATGATGTTGCACATTCTTGAAGTATTGCAAGAATGAAGCATGCAAAAAAATGAACTAATCATATTGATTAGCCTCAGAAGGACGTACTCCGAGGTTTAGTTGCGACAAAAAGCTTGTTCTTTGGGGGCACATTAGTGCAATAGTTTCATCCTATGCTGTGTTTTTATTGTTTCCATTGCTTGTAGATATCAAATGCCCTTGAGTGAAGTCTACAATCACAATTGACATTACAATTTAGAGCTCAGTTTGGAGTGTGGCATTATTAGGTTGCATTCTGCAATCACCAATTGGTCGTGGCACCGAAAATTTTTAGTTGTTATCGTAACGGCATAACCTTATACAAATGATTTACATACCTCATCGACATCTCCCCTTGGTGAAGGGCAACTCTCTCGCACGAGAGAGCGGTCGTTTATGGGCAGTGTGCCCAGAAACCTGTGTAGTTCGACGAAAAACGGCCAGGCACTAGGTGCAGATCCGGTAGTTTTCTCCCGAGCTTCTTTCCTGATGACACAATTCACCATTAGAAAAGCAGTGATGTAATGTATAACCACATTCTCTCTGGACTTGCTGCATAACTTTCGGTTAATTTCCTAGCAGGTGAGTGCGCTGCGTTATACATTCGTGTCACGCTCCACGTCACGGTTAGCAACGTTTGTTTCTTATTTTCTTGTCTAGACTCGCAAGCCTGTGCTGTTGCATCATGCTAGAAATGAAAACGGTGAACAATGTATGCAAGGCAACCGCAAGCTATTTTTGATGTTTCAGAATGAAGACCTAAATAAAGACTAGTAGCTCGTGCATGCAATTTTACTCAATCATGTAGCTCATTTTGTAGGTTGCTTACTAATGCTCACAAATACTGGGAGTCCTAAAAGATAAGATAGAATGCGTACGCAGGTAATCAGTTGAATACTTCAATATTCATGGTGACCCAAATGCACGTTTTTTTCAGCCAGATAACGCGCACGAGCTGCCTCATTCCTATAACAAAGCGTAACAATTGCCTCAATTCAGATAAACAAAGTTGAACGTTGAGTTGACACGCAGAAATAACGCAACGGCAGAATATCTACACAGAACTAGCCCCTCAAAATAACTCCTTGTAACGAAATGTGCTTCGTGCAATAGCACCAACTGGAAGTGCCAACAAAAACTTACACGGGCTAGCACACGACTACACACCAGCTGTTAGGAACACACGTGCTTTTCTGCTGTATGCATTCAACAGTCTGCGAACTCACCTGTACTTCTGCGTGAGGTTGTCAATTTTGTTTTGCACTTGTCGGCGCGTCCTCAAAATACTCATCTGTGAAATAGCGGCGACAATGGCGTCATACACTCTGGCGTTATGTTTTTCTCCTCGGAGCTCAGGAAGGTGGTCCTCCCAGGTTCTGATCAACAACCAAGTGTCATACTCTTGGATTTTGTGGTGTCCCATTAATCGTTTCTGAAGCCGTCGAAGCAGGTGATGATGTCGCAGCGTTGTCAGTCATTTCTTTTAAACGTCAACACGGTGACGACCACAACCACACACGTGCACGAAATATTTTTCAATGGCGCCAGCACGTGCGACTCCTGAGGCACGGTGTGTAGGGCATCGGTGTTGAGAGTAAGTGAACTCTGGCGGGCGTAAATACATGTAAACAAACACGCGTTTTGAACGAGTACTGCAACGAAAGAACTTTTAATATTGCCAAAATGTATTAGTCTTTCACTGTGGCCACTTTAGTGCTCGAAATTTTTCTCTGACCTCTAGACTGCTGGGAACGAGAGTACCTCGTTTCGCTGCGAAGGGAGATCGTTGAACGTCCTTCGCGAAATGCTCCGTTCACCTTCGTTTGCGTAAGGGTGGCCGTGTGACACCAACCGCATATTCGTTGTCGTAAAGACGAGGGAGTTAAACGGTCTTTACGGGTGCCCGTGTGACAGGGGTATAAGACGCCGACGCAGAAAAAAATAATGGATGCAGTGGTTCGTGTATTTGCTTGCACTCCTGTTTCTTCCCAAGTACTTACGAACATGCCCAGTATGGTCAACATATGTGTACAGTACTCACGAATTGAAACAGGACGTTTGTAGCGTGTGGCCGCCAATGCATGTGCTGCCGCTCATGGGTGCTCGCGGAACCAGTATGTGGCATCATTGTAGGGAGTGAGGGCGGAAACAGCTACGGAGCAGGCTTACTCCTTCCAGTCGCTCAAGTGTTGACATTTGGTTCACAAAGTGCCCACTGCCAACGTGGCGCTGCAAGGCTCACGCACGTTTACATGCATGCAGCCCGAATCGGTGGGTACGGTGCTATTCATTTATATTGTGACGCAAGCAGACGACGCTCTTGATCAGCGCCCTTCGACGTTGGCGCACGTAGGCTGCGCAAGTAAGAAATTGGATACCGCTAAGATGTCGCTCCTGAAATGCGCTTGTTGACATGATAAATAGCTGCACAAAAGCATAAAAAGTTTTTCAAGCTTTTTGTCACGGTGAAAAAGAAAGCCACCAGCCACGAGCCTCTTTCCAAGCAGCATCCAAACAATGACTTATTACTTTGTTGTTTTGCCCCGAGAAGTGAATAGTGTGGCTATTCTGCGCGGCAAGCATTTGTAGAGCTGTCGGCCACGGAAGAACGAGTAAGCTTCTCGCATTTTTATTCAATAATAGGCCAGTTTGCCCTAATGACACTAATACATAATATTTCCATGTTGAATGCAGGAAAGCATGCCACACATTTTCTTTCTCGTCCTGACAGAAACCTCGAGGTAAACTTTTCATGCTTTTGTGCAGATGTTTATCTTGTCTACAAACACACACAAGGCGCAATCTACTAACTGAATCCTGCTTCTTACATACACAGCATGCGTACGGCATTGCTTAAGCACGCAGAACGAGAGGTTTGTCTGCTGGCGTGGCAATAAAAGTGGTGCGCAGCGGCAAGCCAGTTTGGTCGACACGCAAATGTGCGTGAGCCTTGCAGTGCTGCCCTGGCAGTGTACACGTGGTGAACTTCAGGCCGACAATTAGGTAATCGGAAGTAGTCCTGCTCCATAAGTCTTCCCCCTATCGCCCCATACCACAATGCAACACATCGGTTCTACGCGCACCCACGAGCGGTGGCACATGTACCGTCGCCCACACGCTCCGAGTGTCCTGTTTGAATCCGCGAGTACTATACTTCCACAAGAGCATGAATTCGTTCAACAATTTAACTTTGTAGTCCAGCAAGGCTATTCAAGGCACTATCACACAGATTACGCTTCTCTGTATGATAGGCCTCCATGTCTTGTGAGCTGTGTTACATACATGCATTAATGGTATTTTTATAGATTGTGGTGGGAACATGTTCCAAACAATGTGATGAAAGATGAGTGTGTGCTGCCTCTCAAGAAAAGCTGTCTCTAATTCAGATGACCAAACTCTCAGGCATAACGATTATCTGAGAAAGTTTTGTCAGAAAGGAGTAGGTACTTCTATGTTGCACGATGTTACTTAAAACAAGATTGCACTACAACTTATAAAAATAACAAAAATCTGCTCATACACGTGAAAATCCGAAAATGAGCTGAAACAACAACCCCTTCAACTTTCTTAAACATGAATTCGCCAAATTCTTGAGGTAAAATGTGGTCTTCAATGTGGTCTGCTGCCCCTTTAAAATCACAAAAAATGAATGATTTTTCTTGAAAAAAAACTTTCTAAAGAAATTTTTTATTTTCACTAAAAAATTTTCAGGTAAAAGCAGTCATCCCGACAATAAGCGAAACATGATTATAAGTAAGACTTCACTGCGCACAGTTTCATGGCAGTTCAAACAAAATAAATGTTGACGGAGGAAACCTGAAAGGACTAACAAATCTGATAAGAGGAAATGTCAGTGCAGCCAACTTTCTAACTTCTGTGATATTTAGCACAATGTAACACAAAAACCTTGAGAGAAGACGCAACACGTGCCCTTACTTTATATAAAATGGTTTATTGCAACCGAAGCACTATAAAATACAGGCTGAGCATCCCGCCGTAAATTTTTGTGCCTCCGTTGCACAAAATCCTTTTGTTTAAAGTGCACCAGTCTCATCCTTGTGTCATATTGAGCTTAATAGTACCTAATGTTTCACAAACAATACTCATTTTTTTCCTTCTGAAACCCTTCAACAAGAACTCCTGCCTTCGTCAAGATATCAGTGACAAGGAGCAGCTGTTCCGGCTTTCAAGACGCCTCCAAATGTCACAACGATGGCTCCATCATTATTTCGTGTTCGACAATTACAAACCAACTTATACATGTTTCATATCCAAGGAATGCTGCACTTAAGTGCAGGAGATAGGCTTTCCTCACCTAAGCTAAAGGAGAGTGTATGCTATATCTCAATAGGTGCTATGTGCTCGGACTATCACTGTGTGGTAACAAAAAAGTTTGCCTACCTCTTAATAAGGCTCGTTCGGGTTTGCAGGAAGACCACTCCAATCGCGCACTGCAACCTGCCCTCTATGTCGGGACCATGAACAGCTGTCATCGCTGACGCATACATAAAAGACACCACAAAAGATTACTTTAACACACAACAAACGTTATATCAAACAGAGATAGCTAGTACCAAACATGTCTCAGAAAGTGTAAACTGATACATTAAACGGTAAATTCTTGAATAAAAGAATCATGACGCAATCAAAACAAACAATATTGGACTAGCCCCTTTTTGCTGACAATTGACAGAGTGCCACTGAATGTTTCGCCTTCACAAAGCTACGTAATAACACTACGCAGAGCATGCACAGGCGTATGGGTGATCTAAATAATGAAAACAATATTTGCAAAGAGTGCATGGTCTATGCACACATGGCGTGTGTAAGAGCCAGTCATACATATTGTATTACATCATAAATGTAAGCTTTTCAGGAAAAAAACTGTTGGTACTCTGAAGCACATTCCCATGTAGTATGACTTTTGTTCACACAAGCTATCTGTAGGATTTCTTTTAATACATAAGCCCTTCACAAAAATATTAATATTCCGAATTTTCTGTCAACATCTGGAAACATATGAATAAGATCGTTTTTCTTCTAATTTACTTCCTCACAAAACAAAATAAATACTAAATACTAAATCCCTGAATGCTGCACATAGGTTATATATCCTCGTCACAGAAGCAAGTAGGCGATATCAGTACAACACTGATGTAAAAAAGAAAGCACGAAAATACAGCTTGAAGCAGCACACAATCAAGCAACTATTATATCACATGAGGGCAGTGCTATTTGTGATGAAGCACCTGGTAATTGATTGCTTGATATGTGGGGTTTAACGTCCCAAAACCACCATATGATTATGAGAGACGCTGTAGTGGAGGGCTCCGGAAATTTCGACCACCTGGGGTTCTTTAACGTGCACCCAAATCTGAGCACACGGGCCTACAACATTTCCGCCTCCATCGGAAATGCAGCAGCCGCAGCCGGGATCCGAACCCGTGACCTGCGGGTCAGCAGCCGAGTACCTTAGCCACTAGACCACCGCGGCGGGGAATGGAGCACCTGATACGGTTCAAGGTGAAAACAAAGATTGATATAGCTAATAAAAGTTGACAATAATATTGCAACAAAGGGTGTCTTATATTAGCTTAATTACCTAAATTGAATTCACATGTTCTTCTACTAAAATTCGATATCAACATATCTTCAATGCAGCGGTAGGAGTGTACTCTTAGTTTCAGCACATAGTGTAGATTACTGAAATACGTAAACTTCAAGTTAGCTCTTTTAAATTATTTATGAGGCAGTTAGGGTGAAATTCTAGCCACAGAGAAAAACATGGATTTCTGACACAAGGATTCGGAGCGCAGTCACGAAAACATCCTTCGTGTGTGCTTGACAGGGCTGTGCGTTTTTCTATCTACGTGCCCAGTCGTGTGATTGTTTTGCGCGTAAAAATGCACAAATTATCGAGTTGGGTGAACGTGAACTGCTCTCGCGACACCCGTATGTTTAAAAGCAGACACTTCTACAGGGCAACAAGCGATCAAACGATAATATCGTGCAGTAGACAGTCAAGAAATATCAGCGTGACAAAAGGCTTGCATGACCGAAGGAACAGTCACGTAGCGCAACGCGAATCTTTAAAAGATGCAATCAACGCACACAGCGACTGTTTCTTACGGTGATATGAAATAAGCCACTTTAAAACATACCTGCCTATCGGGTCTCTGGTTTGTCAGCCTCGCTGTGCCAACAAGCCGCCCGGGCCATCGCTTCCTGCACACCATTTGTCACGCTATAAAGTAACCCAGTTGCGTAGTTCAGCGAGTTTCTTTAACTTACCGAAGTTTTGGCATTGACTGTGCACCCTTCAGTCGCCCGTCAAAAAGCTCACGCTCTCGCATAACATCAGTCACTGCATGTCACACCACGGGGTCGTGGATTGTCTTCGGAAGTACACTCGACATTGAATCACGCGAACAACACGAGTAATTGGTAAATAGAGGAAGAAATTACTTTTCAGAGCAAACTCAAAGGCACGCGTCCGACGCGTCCGATGCGTCCGACACGCGGAATATATCCCGTAGGCGAATTACAAAGAAGGATAAGTATATAATGCACGCAATATCTATCAACACGGCAATTATGCAACCATGGGCTTGCTGCTCATGTCCTTGCGTGAAGCTGGTAGTGAGCCCGCAGTACAACAAGGCCTGTTGCAACTCCTGCTGAACCAAAGTAAGTGTGCAGGTGGCAGCACTGAAGAGTCACTATACAAATATTTTACAATAACAATCAAATGTATTTTTAACTTTTGAAGCCAAATGAAGCTTTCTTTATTATTAGCTTGCAATATACGTAGTTATGCAGTTGTATGTATTTTGTTTTGCTGAACAAAAGAGGTTTCATAACTCATGTCAAAAGCGATGGTCATCTGTGAGTCTCTGCAACACAATGCCAATAAGTACAGATCTCAAGGGCAATGCTTTCGCAGAAGCGGCTTTTTTGTGTGCAGAAAAGAATGAATGGCATTCATTCCGGCTCTACAGAGAAGAAAGGTATCTGACCGGGTGTCCGTTCCTTAACGTCTCTACACAGTGGCGTAGCCAGGGGCTGGCACACCGAGTACGTTACCCCTTTCTGACCTCCCCTCTCCCCACGTCTTTCAGGCGAATTTTTTTCGGCGTGGCATACATAGAGCAAAATGACTATTTGCTTGCTCCCCCCTCCCCGATATCAACGAGGGATTCCTTTCCTTCCTCTCCCTTGTTTTTTTTTTTACCTAAGCCACTGTCTCTACGTGATAGATAGCGTTCAGACAGCAAAACAGTGGTGTGGGGAAAGGCATGATTGTGCTATAAAACTTCGCTCTCCCTCTCCATCACGCCTTCGCTCTCTACCACCTACCGGTGGCGGGGAGGGGGAGAGCGGCACACATTTGGCAGCTACCGCTCCCAGCCATATCTTTGCTGTAAAAGTGTGACTGATATTTAAATACGCTTTCAGATGCTCACTACAACGATACGATCAGTTTATTTCTTGTGCTGCACTCGGTGATCGGCTAATGTTACCATCCCCCTCCATGCAAATGGCAAATTGGCACGTCTATGCAACTGTTTGGGGTTACGCATCAGCGTAAGCGATCGACGCTATGCTGGTTAGTTTAGATACATATTCAAAATTTATGCGCTCAAAGTGGTAAAAAGCACCCCTGAATGCCACAGTAAAGTTTGCCTTCACATCGCGCTTGTGGCACGAATATCTCATCAATAATAATAATAATAATATTAATAATAATAATAATAATAATAATAATAATAACTTTTAGATGCGCCTGTATACAACCCAATATTTATTTCTGCGCGCTACATAAATAAGCAAATAATAAATCAATGATTAGTAATGAAATTGCAAGCCTTAGATGCCTCAATAAATGTAAAATTTGACCGTTGGCAGAATCTGGCATCCTGCAATGCAGCGAAAGATAGATGCAAACAAAAAAATAATCACCACGAGATGACGTGTCATTATAGCGTAACATGATAAAGTCATTACAATGCACCTAATCCCATCATAGCTTGTCCAAAGGCTGGTTGGCTGATTGGCTACGCAAAACGGTGTCTTTAGCATGGAGGCAATGCATAACCACATTAGTTACAGAAAGTTTTCGAAGGGCGGCAGGAGGAACACATCGACTGATTGGAAAAAAGAAAGAGATGGCTATCGCCTTCGAGTTGTCTTACGTTAATGCATAAGAGACCCTGGATTATTGTTATTATTAATATTCTTAATATTATTATTATTATTATTGCTCATATGGTCTAGCTGACTTAAGCTTGAGTATGTGTACGAAGACATTCTCATCATGTCAATGTTATACTTACTGAAACATGATCGAAAAATCTATGGGAATACAAACTGTTTAGCGTTTTATATTTCCGAAAGACAACATGTATTTGAAAGTCGAGATCAGCAAGTAATTGAATTAGACTTAGGTGCACGTGGAGAAATCCCAGATTGTCGAAATTTTTGAAGCATTCCGCTACGGCTTTCTTCATATTTATATAGTGGTTTTGGGATCCCACGATTATTAGCTTTAGTATTAGGAATTTGAGTTTTTGTTGGCTATAGAAGATTAACGCAATTTTTTCCTTGTTATGTGCTTTGACATTAGGACACGCACTGGAAAGCCTACGTACTTTGATCATAAGAAATCCTGCTGCATGTTGTCATCTGAATCTCCATTGCACACCTGATGCTAAGAGACATTAGACTTTGCAGATCTAAAGTCAATCTAATGACTCATAAGGTGTGCATTAGCTGCACATTATACTCTCAAAATTCGTTTTCATAAGGAATGGCACCAATTTAGATCAATGCCCGTGGAAGCCGCGGGGGGCTCTGCGTGTGTTGTCTGCTCCACACAGCTGATTTGCAGTAATCGCGTGAATTTTCGCGTTCGTGTTTCAGTGTTATTACCGGGTTGTGTGTTTATTGTTCGCGTCGTCAAAGCCTGAGTGAGTAGTTGTCCTGTTTTTGCACCTGTCATAACGAGAACTATCAGGTGAATATATATGTCGAAGCCAAATCTGTCGAAGTAAATGACCTGCTTCTTACCTTTCTGTACAACTGGCCACCGTTCGCACAAACAACGGCTATCATTAATCATGACCTCATTAGATGATGAACGTCTCGCAGAAAGATACAGATGGATAAAGATGTGGACCGGAGACTGATACGAACTCGAGTGGTGTGTGAAAAACACTTTGAAGAAAATTTTATTAAGCGTGTGTTCACCATCACCGTGAACGGCGCTGTCAGCAAGATCCCCATGACAAGTCACTCCTAAAACCAGATGCAATACCCAAAATATTCCCTCAATATTTGGCCGAAATTGTGAGCAAAGTACAAGCAAAACGACAAAAAACATATTTGTCTGTGTAGAAAATTCAGCAAAGCGCGCCATTGCAGCGTTTTGAAGCGAGATCGGCCTTTGAAGGATCTTTGGTCCATAACCTAAAAATCCCGCCACAGCCTGAGCATCTGAAATAGCTAGTGCGCACAATTCTGAAGCTGAACGCCCAGCACTAAAACTCGTCACCAGATATATGTGAGCCGCACATGCTAGCAGTATTTGCTAAAAGTGTCCATTCCTGCCAGTAGCAACGGTAGCCTAGGCCTATTATGAAAGTGAAGTGCTACTCAGAGAAATTATGTACCTCGAAAAGGCTTGATTTGCCTGCAGACAATTGTTTCTCCGGCATTCTAGTCCCCACACTAATCATACGTTTCACTGCAAAGTTTGTGAAAAATCAAACTAGGTGTCACCGCGCGTATCACTGAGGCCGCATTCTTTAGTAAAAAAGTTGCCAAAAACAGCTCATTGTGGTGATTGTGGCTTCTTGAAAACAAAATCTCGGGAGTACAGTGCTCAACTCTCATGTCTATAACGGCGGAGCGTCGTGCACGAAACAGCACGGGCGACATCTGCAGTCGCAAATACGGCACATGCGAGCATACGCGGTGCCAATAATGTGTCTGCCTTGCAATACTGACACGTGTTTATCATCGCGCACGTAACAACCTCTTTGGCCGTTAAAAGCGCTCTGAACGATTGAGCGAAAAAAAAGCAGAAAGCAAGAAGAAAAGACGAAGTGAAACCGTTGTCGCTGTGATATATCACGAAGGGAGAATATTTCTTCTTTTTTTGTTTCATTTCAGTTCTATATTGTTAACAGCGCTTCAGCGGCCAAAGCAGTCATCATGGCCGCGGAGATAAAGAAGGGCGGAAGCTGTAGGGCAGGTCCATCATTGACGGCACGCATGCTCAGATGTGGCGTATTTGCGACTGTTGATCTCACTCGTGCTGTTCCGCGTGTGACGCTCCATTGTTATAAACATGCGAGCTATACTCTACGTACTCTTTCAGAGGCATGTTTGTTTTCCTAAAAAACAAGAATTAGTTGATCTTATGCCCAGATGGGTAATGCGAAAAAAACAGTGGAGGTGGAGCCCCAATCGATGTATAGTCCTTGTGGTTGCTGTTTTGCAATGAATGGCTTTGCAGGCTAGCTCGTAATGCATCATAGAAGGCTGCACAGGGCACATTGATGGGGACGCAGGAGGAAAAAGTAAGACATGCGCATAGCACGATGTCTTGTGTATTCTTCCTTTGTCCTCGTCTACGTGTTCGCTCTAAGCTTTCATGTTCTTTAAGGTTTAAAATTTTTTCGTCCTTTCTGTTTTTATTTTTATTTTTCTATATCCTTTGTAGATGTTTTTTGTATCTGTTTATTCGTATTGCTTTTGTTTTTGCTATCTTTCTCTATTACGTTTTCAAGGTGTGTTTATATTCTTATTCTGTTTCTCTCGCTTTTTAGTGTTTTGGTATACTTTTCTTTCCATACCATAAGTTTTTCGTTATTCCTTACTTACCATCAATATTTTTTTCACACATTTCTGTATATTACTTAAGTATACAAGGCTATACGGCGAAGAATTCTCGGTAATGTGTCTTTTTGCGCTAGTTGGTCATATACATGCTTCAAATTATGGCATATCACTGATACACTCGGACGAGAAAAAGACAAGGCAGGTGCTATATACGTTAGAAAACTCCCTCCCCCCAACCACCACCAACATAGAATTCCTCTCCATTTCTGTGCCACTAATATAATAAATAAGTATTCATTACTTCAACTAGATGAAGTGTTGCTATGTGTACTTCTTGGTGTTTTCTTTAAAAAACTGTTTGTTAATGAAAGCTATATTTCCTAAACTTTTTAAGATACTGTGAACTAAGAAAGAAACGGCACGAGGTAACCATGGCAAGCAGCCGCCTTTAAAGCCAATCAAGTCAATTAATCTTCGTCATCACAGCATATAAAGGCCTATTTAAAAGAAGAAGAAAGGAAGAGACTTGTCGCTTGTTTACGTCTCGTTTATTGAAGAAACGGTAAGTGCCTAATCACAGTGGCTTGGGTAAGGTGACTAGAAGTTTCTAGAATTCGGGTGTATAAGTGCTTAATCACAGTAGCTGGGGTAAGGTAACTAGAAGTTTCTAGAGCGTGGGTTTAAGCGGCTGCTGCCCCAACTACCACTCAAAGACAGAATCTTGCCCACGATTGTACCTACACCCGAAATATTGTATTTAGTTCGAGTAGCCTAAGTTTGTTTCAGAGTAGCCAAAGTTCGTTTCAGAAAACAGAAATGCTCCAAGCATCATTACGATAAAAAAAGGTTTCTTTTGTCTGCGTTGAACCAGCTGGCACCGTCTGACGCTCGGTGAGCCTGACTACCTTAAGATTTGCACCAAAGCGCAAAGCACTAAGTAAACGTATTTTAATAGAAACAATTCGTTGAACCACTGGTCACTTTTTAACATGAGAATAGAGCAAGGGCTTCTGTTTGATAAAAACCAAACTTGCAACGGCCCTCTCGCCAGTGCTTGGGGAACACGATGGGCTACGAGAAGCGCGTGGTGGCGCGGTACCCACACGCACTGCAGCGCGCCATCCGGAAGCCGTGGTTATTCATTCAATCTTCTGCCACCTAGAAAGGCCGCGGAAGGCACCCTTCCCAGTATATTCTAGGTACTATACCGGGACGCCGGACCATAGGTTCTCAACCTTGCGCCAGCGTAGATTAACCATGTCGTGCACGTTCGCGCGTGCTCACGCGTTTGAGCTAAGCTGCACTATATCTAGCCCTTTTCTGTTGTTGCATGGAGCAGACAACGAGGGAAACAAGAGCGTAAAATCTTGACTTTCAGTCTTGAAATGGAGCCGCTTTGAGTTCTCAAAGTTCAAGTTGCAGTATTATATCTCTGCAGCCCTTTGTTTCGTTTTTCCTAAGTAAAACTTGTATCTATCTTCTTCCATGCAGTGTTAGAATGATTCATTTAAAGCAGGAACGAAGGTTTGTTACTAGTTTTCTTCCATTGATAGAATGAGCTTCCGTAAAAGGTTTCCTTAGTGCGAAAATCACGCGTTACACTGTTACATTGCGTAGTATAGACTTGTCGTTACATTATTATTACAGTAGGTAAGTTTATAAGTGTACACTGTTGGATGACTCTGGGTTGTAAATTCGCGAAGCGAAAAAAAAAGTGAATTCAACGGCCATCGAAAGATGGGCTTCTCGGTTTCCGGCAACATATGACGAGTAGGTTGTACACTGAAGTACAGGCACAGAGTCTAACAGCTTTACGACCAGGCCTAATATTGTCACGGGGTCGTGATGTCGACGAAGAAGCAGAGAGTACGTTGAAGATTAAACTGTTTGTTTGGGCGAACCTTTGCCCGGTAAATAGAAAGTTGGATCACAGTAGAAGGCTTGCGGCGAACGGAGCGTCAGTCGTCGATCAACTACTGACAAGCGGCGAAGTGCGTCGGCATTTATACTCTTGCCATCGAACGTTCTAGTGTTATCGCTGGCGGTGACGTAGGTTCTAGAATAATCTGTACAGTTCGCGGAGTGCACGTGATCTTATCAAAATGATATACTATAGTCCTGAATCTTCTCGAAAACTGCTGGCGTGGTTTGTGCTGAGAATCGTTTAATGTATTTGGGCGATAACAAAACTTGAGAAATAGAACGTGGCAACATAAATACCACATCTTCATATCAGGGTGCTCTTAGGCAGTGGGAAAGTGTTGCTCTCGTGGCACGGTACAAGTAAGTAATCACTAGTGTGAGCTCAATGATTAGCATCTGCAATGTGCCGGTCTTTTTCGGCGAACTTTCAATACAGGTGCAACCTTGTCAACGCCTTCCCACTCCGCGTGGTGGCAACCATAGCCCAATCGTCGGCCTTGCTCATAGTGTTCATAGCTTTCCAGAGAGAGAGAAGACAATTATTGAATTAAGCTTGTGAGTGAAGGTGAGAGGGTGCCTTATTCCACAGACCCTGTGGCCTGGACAGCTCGCTGGGCTCGAGCGACAAATTGACGCTGCTCGACCAGCTCGGGCTGGAAGATTGCAGCCTCCTACGCTTCACTGACTGAAGAGGTCTTGATCCGCATCTGTGTGCTGCTGCTTGTCGCCTTGGGACGCTTCATTTTGACTGCAGTAGGAGGTGCAGCAGAGTGTCTGCCACATTGCAGTGAGGACAGATGTAGCTGTGCAACGTTGGCCTCAGGCTCATATGGTGCAATAGTACGCCATGGTTGAACGTGTTGCTTTGAAGACGCCTGTAGTCAGTGCCTTCGTCTCTTGTGAGTTTTGGATGTGGCGAAGGGTATGACGTGCATTCGAGCCGATAACGTCGCAGCAATGCATGATACCTTAGTGGTACGAGTTCTCTTGCTTCTGATTTTGTTTTTTGGGTGTGAGGTGCCTCAGATCTTGTATGGGAATGTCCGGTGGCCACATTCGTGGGCTGCGGTGTGTGCCGCTTCATTTTCCTCGAGACCTTCATGACCCTGAATCCACACGATGCATTTGTAGAAAAGAGAATTGTCCATGCGCTTTAGTAGCCCAATCGCCACCGTGGAGACCCTGCCTTTCAGGTTGTTCCGTGCCGGTGTTTGTGAGTCGGTAAATACCACGATGGGATCCTCACTTGTCTGGGTGGCGAGTGCTATCGCAGCCTCTTCAGCTGTTTTCGCATGTTGGGCGAGGATAGTCACCGATGCCAGTACCACGCCCACCAAAAATAGCTGTGTGGCGCACGCCTATCTTACTTGGCTTAAGCTCTCCCCCACGAAAAATTGTGGCCGGTCTACAGTGGCGACACGACGGGCTTAGCGTTTCCCTCTCGTCAAAGCGTGGTGTTCAATCCCATTTCAATACGCCACAGATTGGCGATCTTAGTCCGGCGACGTTCTTCTGGCAATCACACATTATTATCTAATTGCGCTCTAGCCGTTAACATTTACAGCTACCACAGTGGCTCCTTTAAGAATTTGTCACAAACGCTTGTTGTCGGGCTGCAGGTGTACCACCTTGCCTCAATGTGGGCGCATCCTCGTTAAACGGTGCTACGGCTGACAACACCTGTATACATTGAGCAAACTCTTCTCTACCGAAGCACGAAAAACATTCAATTAGTTGTGTACGGGAACGTTCATTATTTTGTTATACCCATTGTTCTGGGTATGCGATAAAGCATGTGTTTTACTGCTGAGCTGTGATGTTCGAAGTTAGCCGTGCGTCAAATAATAAAAGTTATCATCATCTTCAACCGGCACGTGCGTGATGGGCGTCCAAACATTCGGTACAGGTGGTTGGCAAAAATTAGCTGAGACGTTCACGACCAGCTCTGCTGTGACCTGGACTTTCGTGAATGAGTGCGAACAGCGCTGTATTTTTCATTTTTGTTTGTTTTGTTCCTGATAGTTTCATGCGCAGCCGGGTCTATATAGTTGAACACCTGCTTGTCAATGCTTAGCTTCAATTCTTACTTAATTGGAAGGCATTTGTTGTTTATTGTTTCGCACATATTTTGAATTTTCTCTGCACAGAGAACGCTAATTCTTCGCTCACAACCAACTTTGCTGAGACCGACCCTGAATTTCTTTGCGAAACAAACCTCTAAATGCTACCGCATTAGAATATTGAAATTTCAATTGGCTGAACACAAGCGTCAACAGCGTAAAAAACACGCCCATTCCAGAGGATGGCCTTACAATAGTCTTCATTATTGTTGCGGTATCAATTAATTCTGTCTTGGATACGAGGCTTCCTCTCTTCGCGTGAGCAACTTACGATGATCAACGGCATTTCATCTAACCTTTGCGACGTCACATACGGTGATTCCCAAGGCAGTGTTATAGGTCTGTTACTTTTCTAATATACAATAATGATTTGCCCGATAATCTTTCATCCACAGTTAGGTTGTTCGCTGACGATTGCGCCATTTACCGCAACATTAAATGTTTTAATGATCATTCCGCTCTCCAAAGTGACCTTGACCTAACCTTCCGGTGGCGTGAAACTTGGCAGATGTCCCTTAACGCCTCTAAATGCAAGTTAATCTCCTTCACTCGAAAGCATACCGATTCAGCATTTCACTACAAAATAAATAACGTCATGGTTTCAGCTACACCATCTTACAAATATTTAGGCGTTCACCTTACATCGGATCTATCCTGGACTACGCATATAGCAGCTGTCACACCAAAAGCCTCTCAATCGCTCGGACATCTCCGCAGAAACTAGCGCAACGCTCCCTCTAACGTACGCGCATTATCATATGTTACTTACGTTCACCCACAGCTAGAGTATGCATCATCCACATGGTCACCCTATCAAGATTACCTGGTACGTATGTTGGAAGCCATCTAGAATTGGGCAGCGAGATTAATCTCTGAAAACTACGATTATCATTCAAGCATTACCCTAATAAAACGAGACCTTGCATTTCAGCTACTGGAAACACGCCGCAACATAGCTCTTTTATGTCTGTTTCATAGGTACATTTATAGTAACAAAATGCACAGTTTGCCACTTTATCCTTCTGCGCGCACTTCCCGGTGCATTCACGATGCAAGTAGTTTCATGCGCATTCATGGTCGCATGCAGGCATTCAACTTATCATCTCTACCTCAAACCATTGCATATTGAAACGATCTTCCGGATCATGTTGTATTCATTCCTAACCGTGAAACTTTTCGTGATAACCTCAATTCGTTGCACTCTAATATTGTATAACGCTGTTGCACCTTGATTTTTGTAATCTTTTTATATATATATTTTCGTCTGTGTTTCTCTTTTTTGTTATTTTGTTTGTATACTGACGCCCCCTTACTAAATGCTCTTTAGTTAGCCTCTAAGGTATTTTGAATAAATAAATAAATGAATAAATAAGTAAATAAAACGAGGCAATGAATTATTCACAGAAACAAAGCATCATACAGTCAAGTAAAAGATACCCAGTAGGTTTTAGAGTCTCAAAGGTTGGCGCAATCGCATTGCATGATGGGTCGCGAACGTGTGTCCGTTTTACGTCGTAGTTACTGACCTCTTGCGTTCCGTCAAAAACGCAACAAGTTAGCGAAGTATGAAGGAAAGATGGTATTGCTCCCTTCCTCCTAGAAAGATCTAATCCCAAGAACGTCTATTCTTGCAATGCCGTTATATACAACACTGCTTCTGTGCTTCCAAATGTGAGTATCCATTTCTGGTTGCTGGATACCTGAGCGAGAGAAGTTGACTTTGAACTTGTTGTCAAATGAACTCGCAACTTTTGCAGCAATTATTTACAGGTAGGCGAAATGGGCAATAGTTCTTTGTTGCGCAAATATTTTTTTCACGGGGCTATGCAGTTCAGGGGTTTATTTATTTCTACAATATCTGCGTCTATATTTGTGCACTAGCAGAAGGCACTGTTGCGGAATCAATGCTTTTATTCCAATCTGATTCCACTCTGGTAATAAGAACTAGCCGCACTTTCACTCCCTTCAATTTCTCGGAAGGAAGATAATTTCGCCTATTTACAGTCTGTAAATGGCTGGGCCATTCGATTTCATTCATGTAATTCCTAAATGTAGGGAAGACACGCACGCTGTTAGTCGCAATGCCCATGGGCTACAGGTTGTGCGCCGTGCAGTCTAAGATGGCGGCTAGAGGATGGTCAACCCGCGAACTCTCATCAAAAAAGAGAGGACGCACGGACGTACACCGCTTACTCTGAATTAACTATTAATCCTCAAACGAGTGTATATCAGACCAAAGTACTTTCCAATCAATTTATATTTGGGTTTTAACGTCCCAAAACAATGTTAAAAATAACAGAATCTGCTAAATTTTTGCTACTTCATTTTTTGGTTCCGTGCGAAGGATGGTGGTGACAGCTGATTGACCATGCATTAACGATGCCTTGCGTAATCCAGCACGTGCTACAGAAAATGGCGCAAACTCGACTTGACGTATAAACTGAACGGCGATACGAGATAATTTGTGCCGTGTCTGCCTGACGGGTTTGCTGCAGTAGTAAGCCACTAGGGAGTAGCGCATCATTTCGGCTGCACGGGACCAACTGTTTACCTCAATAACATGTAGGATTAAACGTCCCAAAACAACCCTATATTTAGCCCTGCCGCAGTGGTCTAGTGGCTAAGACACTCGGCTGCTGACTCGCAGGTCGCGGGATTGAATCCGGGCTGCGGCGGCTGCATTTCTGACGGAGGCGGAAATGCTGTAGGCCCATGTGCTCAGATTTGGGCGCACGTTAAGAACCTCAGGGGGTGAAAATTTTCGGAGCCCTTCACTACGGCGTCTCTCATAATCATATGGTGATTTTTTGACGTTAAACCTTACATATCGCTACGATACTGAGGGGACGCATCATAGAAGAAGGGAACGAGGTTGGCACGAGCTGTGATCTGCCAGATTTCTAAACTCTCGCATTCATTATCTCTTGTAATTAAAAGCATCTCACCGTAACAAGATTGAAGGAAGGTGCGTGGTAAAGCCGAGCAATTCTAGGCGAACAATCATGGAAGCGCTACCTAAAGAACTACGCAGAAGCAGCCGAATGGCCGGTCTACCACCTCTCTCTATGGGTCCGATTGCTGACGGCGACACCCCGCGCTCTTTGTCTCACGCTACGTGGCCCCGACACACGGTACCACGAACCTTCCCCGGGAGAGTCAGAGAAGACGTCAACGAATGGCTGAAGCACTTCAACTGTGTGAAGAAATACAATTGTCGGGATGCGACCGCCTAGTTGTCCAACGTCGGATTGTTTCTTCAAGGGACGGCGTTAGTGTGGTGCGGCGTGCTGTTTGATGCAGCGTCCTCAAGTCCTCGGTGAAACATGCACAACTTATATTGAAGAGATTCTGAAATTGTGCAAGTCTGTAGACCCACGCAAGAAAGAAGATGACAAGGCTGGGCATTTTCTTAAGGGGGCTGCTGAGGATGTCTACAATTTTCTAATCGGCAAGGACACATTGGCGTCGGTAGGGGACCTAATCCAACACTGCCACGCTTTAGAGACACTGAAGGCTAGACGCATCACTCTGAAATTTGGCAGACTTGCCAACGTCGCTACCGTTGCAAGTGTCAACTTTCCTCCAACATCATCCTTTAATCTTGTCTCAATGATCAGGCAAATCGTACGCGAAGAACTTGAACGACGTGATTCTGTCAACCAACTGAGGGCACATGCAAGTGGTGCCTCCCCGCCATACGAAATAATGTGTGCTGTTGGTGATGCCACGCTATATGATGTGCCCCAATCAAGAGCACCAGAGCCTCCAACCAACAACCTACGTCATCGCCATGGTTTCTAGAACGCCACCCACCAACCAACTACAATGGTGTCTTCGTGGAATAATCGTGGGTACATGGCACCTCACAGAAGGTTTGGCGACGTGCGTGAGGGCCTTGTGTTTTATAACTACGGTTTACGTGGACATGTGGCTCGATTGTGGTGTGAGGCGTCACCTCCAGCAGCGCTACTACGAGAGACCATCAGTTTCTTCTCGACAAAACAGCTGGCGCGGCGGTATGCACTCGATGCGAGACGCGTACGTGGGGACGGCTTCCAGCAAACCATCCAAGGTGACGCACACGTGGGACACAACTTCCACCGGAATTTCCACAACGACTAGCCTTTCTCCGTGCGAAGCCTGACGCCCCCCGCAGCACACCGGTTCCATTCACCATTTCCTGGTCGACGCGTCAGCTCTCCACCTCCGGGGAACTAGGTGGTGTGGTAAATGTAGGTGAGGTCACCGAACATTTTTTCACTACATCTTCCTATGACTCCACCGGTTTTTATGACGCAAAACAAGGTCCCCGTGGTCATTGGTTGACTTCCTACGATGGCTTTGATAGATACCGGAGCAGCTGTTTCAGTGGTGAGTCTTCACGTCAAACTGCGGCTAGGACATATAGTTATGTTTCACTGGGACAGTTGTGCGTCATTTCGTGCAGTGAGCGGGGCGACGCGGTGCCCGATTGGTGTGTGTTTTGTTAGTCTCACTTCGGGCGACAGGGTATTCAAAGCTGAATTCGCGGTCCCGACCAGCTGCACCCATGGCATCACCTTGGGGATCAATTTTCTACGTGAGTGTGGTGCTACTGTAGATTGTGGTGCTGGCGAGATTATGCTATCAGAATTTACTGAAGATCCCAAGTGTTGTCAAAGATCTATCACCGCATTGAGGATGTTGTCTTGTCGCTCAACTCCATGAAGAACGTTCGCGTTGACACCTCTACCTCGGACGCCGGCACGTTTGATGTTCTTGTGCAGCCTACTCCTCTTATTGCGCCAAGAAAAATGTGCTCGTTCCATGTTCCGTTCTGTCCATCAGTTATAGACGATCGGCCTTATAGGTGTTGAACTATTCAAATAAACCTGTCATGCTACCCTTTGGATTGCGACTCACCCACCTCGAACAAAAATGCGAACAGTTTTATCCTTAAGCCACAAGAGCGTAGACCCTATGTGTGCAACGCACTATACAGAAGCCAACTTTCTGAGTATGGTAAACAAGTCGCTATCATCAGAAAAACGTTAAGCTTTGTTTAAAGTCCTCGCAAAGCACGCTATCATATTTAACTTTGCGCAAAATGAAGAGCAAGTAAGTGTACTCGAGTCGTGCACTCACCACGGTATTGACACAGAATTTGTTCAACCTATTCGGCAGAAACCATACCGTGTCTCGTCTGCGGAACGCAAGGTCATTGCTCAACAGGTAGAAGAGATGTTAAAGAAAAGGGTCATCCAAGAGTCGTGTAACCCTTGGTCTGCCCCTGTGATTCTTGTCCGAAAGACGAATGGTACAAGGCGATTCTGCGTGGACTGCAGACGGCTCAACTCTGTTACTAAATAGAATGTCTACCCGCTTCCCAGGATTCATGACGTCATCGATTGTTTACATTCGGCATCGTACTTCTCCTCCGTGGGTTTGAGATCTGGTTATTGGCAAATCCCCATGCACCCAAATGACAAAGACAAAACGGCCTTCATAACCCCAGATGGTCGATTTGAATTCAATGTAATGCCTTTTCGCCTATGCAACGCACCAGCCACCTTTGAGTGCTTCATGGACTCTATATTACGTAGGCTAAAGTGGGAAGTTTGTCTTTGCTACCTGGAGGACATAATCTTCGGCCATATATTCGATGAGCACAACGATCGTCTTTAGATTGTTCTCACCTGCCTTGAGAGAGCTAAGCTCACCCAGAATTCTAAGAAGTATCACTTCGGCAGCTGTGAGACTCCCGTTCTCGGTCACCTGGTGGACAAGCATGGCGTTCGATCCGACGCTGAGAAAGTCGCTGCAGTCAGCAGCTTCAAACAACCTCAGCCTGTACGAGAGTTGTGAAGCTTTTTGCGCCTACGGTCATGCTACCGTCGCTTCGTGCTCAAGTTCACTGACCTAGCTTACCCTTTGATGTCCCTACTCAACAAGAGCGCACCTTTTTCGGTGGTCAGCAGAATGCGAGTCCTCTTTTTCGACACTCAAGTTTGATCTTACGCCAGAGCCCGTGCTTCGCCACTATGAACCATTTGGTACCACAGACATTCATACCGACGCCAGTGGTGTAGGTATCGGCGCCGTCTCAGTCCAGTTCCATGGAGCCGCTGAACACGTCGTTGCCTATGCCAGTCGCTGTGTAAGTAAATCGGAGCGAAACTATAGTCTCACAGAGCAGGAACGTCTCGCGGTCATTTTCACCATGCATAAGTTTTGCCCTTATACATCTATGGGCGCCGATTTTCGATTATCACGGACCACCATCCTTTATGTTGGCTCACTGGACTACGGGACCTATATGGTCATCTTGCTTGTTGGGCGTCACGATTGCATGAACACGACTTTGAAGCCTGTTACGAGAGCGGTCGTCGTCCTGCCGACGCCGATTGCTTTCACGGCTTCCCCTTCCGACAAGCGAGTGTGACGCTGGCAACATTGATAAATATTTGGCAGTAGTGGTACTCCGTTTCCTTACCTAATAACTTTTCGAGCAGAGCAACGCAGTGACAACAGTCTCGCTTTTTCTTTAATTCCGCAACAAACGGTCAACCTGGTTTCGTCGTAAAGAATAGCGTTCTTTACAAAAAAATCATTGTGGCGTAAGCCCTCGCCTACTTCTAGTGTTGCCGACAAGTTTGAGACAACGCGTACTTCGAGCGATGCACGACGACCCAACATCTGGTCGTATGGGTTTTTCAAGAACATTTTATCGCATGCCAGAACGCTTCTTCAGGCCGAAGATGCGTAAAAGTGCGACTGCATACGTTCCGATCTGTGAGCAATGTCTACGCTAAAACCATCCTACAACTCCGCGAGCCAGGCTACTTCATCCCATAACACCCTCAGGTTTATCATTTGACGTCGTCGGTGTTGACCTCCTTGGCCCTTTTCCGCGATCAACGAATGGCAACCGACATATTATTATGGGCGTTGACCACCTCACACGCTACGCCGAGACTGCGGCGATTCCTGCGGCAATGGCCACTCAAGTTTCACAGTTCATACTGTCGCACGTTATATTACGCCTTGAATCCTCCCGTGTCATCATCAGTGATTGCAAGCGGCAATTTGTTGCCGATGTAGTTGAAGACCTCCTTCTTCTTGCTTCGTGCCATTTTCGTCACACTACCCCGTATCACCTACAGGCTAATGGTTTGACGAAATGAACTACTAAGACTTTCGTCAATTTGATTTCCATGTATGTTGATTCCGTACTAAAAACGTGGGACACCAATAAAAAGTTTTGCCTACTACACTGCACAGCACGAAACAACGAGATACAGTCTATTTCACCTTCTTTACGTACGCCAAGCCCACACAGCTCTTGACACTATTCTTCCTTTTTCCAAAACTAATCAACCTACACTCGCCGTAACCACTTTACGCGCAGAAGAGGCCCGGTGCATCGCCTGTCTTCGAAATTTCGTGTCCCAGAAACGCTCTAAGAACCATTATGACGGAAGTAACCGGCACGTGTTACTTGAGAAAGAAAATTCGTTGTGGCTTTGGACGCCGCTTCGCAAGCGCGGCCTCAGTGAAAAGTTTTTGGGCAGCTACACTGGTCCGTTTGTTGTCCTGGAACGTCTCAGCGATGTCACGTACGTGATATCTCGGCTGTTGTCAACTGGCCGCCGCTCAAGCAAGACCAACGTCGTTCATGTTGCCCGTTTAAAACACTATCATCATCGCAACGAAGCCTAACTCGCCCAGTGGGCATCGTCTGGAAAGGGGAAATTGCTAAGATACGGAGGGGACGCCCCGTAGAAGGAGAAAACGAGGTTGGCATGAATGGTGATCTGCTAGATTCCTGGACTCTCGCAGTCATCATCTCTTTTAAATAAAGGCATCTTACCGTAACAATATCAATCACCACCTTATATATTATGAGGGACGCTGGTTTGAAGCGCTATGGAAAGTTAGACCACCGGGGCTTTTTTTAACGCGCACCTAAATCTGAGCACAAAGGCGTACAGCATTTTTGCCTTCATCGAAAGTGCAGCCACTGGAGCCGGGATTCTATCCCGTGACCTTCGGGTCAGCAGCTCAGTGCCTTTGTCACTAGACCACCGCGGCGAGATTGAATGTTCCACTTAACGATGGTTTACAAACAAATTACGCCATCGTCATTGCTTGCGCTGAAAGCACCATAGCGTTGCTGCTTCAACGGAACCCAAGAATTTGACTTCCCAATGAGTAGCTCTTGTGACGCAGCCATGATCAGACACTTACCAGTGCGCAATTCACTGCACTCGGATGTTGCAGGTTTCATCAGTGCGATCGCAACAAGAATATCGAAACGAACACAAGCGTACACGTTTCCCAACGTTGAAATTTTGGAAATTCGTTGGAGAAGATTGTCGTTCGGACAATAGTGATGATGCGCAGGAGAACTTAGCAGATAGGCGTGGACTGTAGACGCAACTGCACGTTTCATTGCTTTAACAATTTCGCTTCATTTGTCGAGGTTAAGCGTGTTGGTGGCATGCGGTGTTCCGAAAATTGTACAACATGCAAAACACAAGAATAACTGCGCTTTTATTTTGTGCTCGCTCAATGGTACATTAGAATAATTACAATTAGTGAAATACGAGCGTCAAAAACATCACAGAACGAGTAGACGTGAAGTGCTACTTGCTGCTCCTGAGTTAGCAGCTGATCATTCAACGTAGCTGTCACACTAGGTGCGTTCTACGTGCAGTGAAACACCCTCGACGTCAAGATGGTTTGTTTGAACACCACTGTTGAAAGCACTCTGAGGGATTCACCGAACGACTCCGATAATACCGACAACGCGTAACTCACCATGCACAACACCAACACGACGTCACTCACGAGTTTCACTGAGTTTCAACTGACTCGCTCGCTGGATTTCATGCTGACCGGTTGCGCCTCTGAGATCTCCGACTACAGCGCCGCTCTGGCCGACTGCCTCGCCCTACGCCATCTCCTGATGCCGACAAGAGCTCTCGCCGAGTGGTGCCCCGTCCTCAGACTCCCGCGACCGTGTCCGTCTTTCATTTCTCTTTACTTCGATATGTGGCTGTCCCTGCCCCTCTCTCTATCTCTATATGCTCAATTCCTCCTTATCTCTTTTGATCCCTCCTTACTCCGATCACCTGCGCAGAACTGTGGAGGTGCCCTCCATTGAGAGAGGCAGCAACGGAACTGCGCTTATTCATTTTTTTTTACTCTGTCAAAAGTCACTTTTTTCAACTGTAAAATTAGACAATAACTAACTACCTAACGTAGGTGGCTGCGAAAAATCTCACGGAGCTGGGGCTGGATTAACAAAACTCACTTTCGAAAACATTTTTGCGCAAGGGAAAGTTTGTTGCGTAAGTCGATTAAAAAAACGCCGTAAGGGGCCATTGTTGTCATATCAGCCGCTGCAATGAAGCACACTGTGACTGCCCGGAAACATGTCAGCGATGGTGATGCAGTTGCTATATCGGCTTACGTCACGGAAAAGTGCTCGTAAGTGGATTCACACAGCACAATTTTGCGTAAATACAGCGTGGATGACAAAAAAATCCTAAGAGTGGTCTGGACCACTCTTAGAAACAATGTGGCTACCTAGAACCTGCCGCCACGAGGGTATACTTCGGCGCCCTGGCTGGTTTTGAGTTAATTCATGCTCATGAAGGACTACCTGATGACTGCTGGTGAGCTTTTATTTCTTTCGGTGCTCTGAGTTTTGTGTGTTGTTTCTCTAGTACGCAGTGGATGGTATTGACAACCACCGTCGTCCAATAACTTCGAAGTCGCAGTAAATAAAGAATCCTATTGTGCGTCATTGGCGTAAAATTATGCATGTAAAGATTCGTGGTTGGATGAAAACAATTGTGCTACGTGAATGGTCGGTGCATTCAAACGCGCCAAGGCATATGATCAACCTAATTTGTTATGTTGTTGTGTTGCGCTCCATTTCATCCAATGAAAAGTACGACTCGAGATCCTTGCCTCATAGGTGGAGATTACCACCATTGGTGGAGATTACCATTAAAGAGGTTAATGGGAGCACATTCCTTGCACGCTATTGGAAACAAAAATGAGAGGAACTTTTTAGTGAGTGGTTCATAAAGCTTGTGCTCTAGTGTACTTCTATTGACTCTAACAGTCCAATGGGTGCGATCTCTGAAATACAGCTGTAGATACACTTTGGGGCTATCTGGATTGGCACGTACTTTGCAAACCGAAGTGTGTTAGGGGTCTGCGTGATTACGCATGGAACTACATACAAATGAAGCATTTTCACTTTCACTGTTCAGAAACCGACATGGACCATGATAATATGGAAAACAGTCGGGATAAATGACCCTAGTAACTTTAAATGGCACTGGAGATATATGCAAATCTTCACAATTTCGGAGCAAACCTTGGCTGAATTTTTTCCTGCGACAATTACCAGTTGTTTAACTTGGCACACGAACATAATTAAAAGGTAGAGCGAGCCACTGACATGTATTTTGTGCGACGCAGCGACCGCTTGACTTGGGAATAATTGCGTTGCTGAAGCAAATCCCCCGTCGCATGCTCTCATCGAAGCAGACGACAAACGTGAGAAGACGATGATTTGGCCAACAGGCAGAGTTTGTGATTGGTTGTGAAGCAGTACCCTCAACATCAGCTCGCTCCGTGACGTTGCCAAAAACACTTCTTTCATCTGGCACGCCTGTCGTGTTCGTCAAATCACCCCCCTCGCACATCAGCGAAAATTTTCTCACGCCGTGAAAATTGCGCAAGTACAGTCGAGTGCATAATTTTAGAGACCACGGGAACGCATGCCGAGGCGCGTCGCTGCGCCTTCTGGCGGCTGCGTGGTTCTGTCCGGGAGCGCGTACTGTGCGTGCTCGTCCCATATCATCCGGCAGCCTGCCATTTCGCTCGTTTCAACGGCGCGCATCTCGAAACGATGCGGACGGCGCAAGTTGCCACTTCTGCAGTCGCTGTGCAAGCACCAGTACTCCCGAGCGATATTATAGCAGCGAAAATGCCTCTAATGTAATGGCATGGCTCGAGTGCGCCATGCAATACGCTTTCTTTGTTGATGCAGCGCAGAAAGCATGGAGTTTCTCAGCTTTTCTCAAACGGAGTTGCGTGATATGCTCCTCTTGCAGTGATGAATTTTGTGCTCTGTCACGAAGACATTATGCCAGCTCCATTTCTTGGTGCGAATATTGCGCGTGCAGTGGTATGCAGTAAACCACTGAATATCGCGTGTCCAGAATGAATAGCCAGACAACGCGATAAATAAAGTATTTCTCATAAACCAGAAAAAAAAGAAAACGATAGCTATAACTGCTATTCAGGAAAGATCACTACTTTCAGTATTTAATCAAACTCCCACCGGCGGCAATCACTTGCGCCAAACGAGATGGCACCGAATTGTGAAGCGCGGCCACGATCTTGGGGCGTGAATGAAGTGCTTCCCACTCCTCCTGATGGCCACGTATAGGGTCTCCTTCGTTGAACTTCCAAGATTTAGCGCCGCAAGTCGGCGTCTTACGAGATACCAGACGTTTTCAATTGGGTTCAGGTCCGCTCCTACAGGTGCTTATTCCAATGTGTGAACAGCAAGGCCCTCAAGCAAAGATTTCACACTGCGAGCAGTGTGAATCGGGCTCCTGTTCTGCTAGTACACGAAACAACCATCCTTAAACGGCCCATTCAAGAAACAAGGAAGCGATTCTCTCTCTATTATAAGGGAGTACGTGGAGGCTGAAAGGTTCCCATCGATATGAACCAGTGGTTCAAGCCCTTCCCTGGTCATGGCGGCCCAGACACTCACAGAGCATCGGCCACTGGCAAAGACCGACTGCGTGTACTGTGGTGAATACCTGGCGAGGAAGGAAATGCTGGATTGGTTACACGGATTTATAAGAACGACAATGGCACATAGTCACTTTATCCCCGAACAATTTAGTCTGACTTGAAGATCCATATAAGGAAGTTTTAATTATGCGAGATCGCCAAGATGGTGCGAAATATTCGACATGTAGGTAAGGCGCCCTCAGTGCGTTCCAGAAGGCCTCGCAAACTCAACTGTACTTTTCTAAGGTAATGAGGTACAATATACAAACAGTGGCTGAGGTGCTTAAGTTTGGCGACCTGCTCACGATAAGAATTAGCACAGCTTACAGAGAATCAAAGCTAAGCAACGTTCTACTCTTTTTACACATTCAATAGTAAATAGTACAAGGATGACACTAATGTAGAAGACAAATCGCAAATGTTACCTCGAGTTCATTGAACGCCATACTCGCCGTTCCTGATCCTAGCGACTTGAAAACGTTGAATAATCGCTGAACACGAGTTATTCCCACTCTTCTGTTCCCCATGTCTGCACAGAACGCGCAAACTGCAGTCGCATAGATCTTTGCCTGTTCGTGATGTGGGGCTTCTCGGCCGCGACAGAGTTGGCAAGACCTGCTTCTGCCAACCTCCTACAAATTGTGCAGACGGATGCGTTGAGATGCAATGCATCTTTTATGCCTTTCGCTTCTATATGGGAATTAGCTACTACGGTGGCGATAATTAGCCTGTCCACTTCGTAATCTGTGCGTCTTGACCTTCCAGCACGGTCTCTGTGACTGATCACCCCTGTTTATTGGTACGCTTGAATGGCACGATTCACCGCATTTCTTGACCTTTGAAGGAGCCGGCAGATGACCCGCTGAGAAAAGCCTTGGATGCTTAACTCTACGATGCGTCTCCTTCCATCAGCTGGTACTCGTGGCGACATTTTTGAAGACGAAGGTGGGGGCCTTGAAACCCCCGATCTTATACTCTTTCGAGAATGGCACTGTACAATAGCTGGCCCCGCCGCGGTGGTCTAGTAGCTAAGGTACTCGGCTGCTGACCCGCAGGTCGCGGGTTCGAATCCCGGCTGCGGCGGCTGCATTTCCGATGGAGGCGGAAATGTTGTAGGCCCGTGTGCTCAGATTTGGGTGCACGTTAAAGAACCCCAGGTGGTCGAAATCTCCGGAGCCCTTCACTACGGCGTCTCTCATAATGATATGGTGGTTTTGGGACGTTAAACCCCACATATCAATCAACTGTACAATAGCTGTATAATAGCTGGGCTGTGTCGCGATATGCTGCCATTCAACATTTGCTGTACGAGATAATTTCTTATCGCCACCAAGTCCAAAAACCACGAAACAAGGCAAAAATTGACAAAAATGACAAATTGGTACTGCGCTTGCGTCGCAAGCACGCGCGAACCTTCTGAGTGGCCAATTTTTCTGAGAGAGTTATAATAAAGAATAGCATTTCCACGCAGTGAGTAATGTGTACAAAAGGAGCGGTGTGCTGCCGTGCGAGGTATCTGGTCGAACAGCTTAAGAAATTAACTTTTGTCTCCTTGGGGGGCCTCCAACACTTGAGCACTTCGAACTGAAATGTGCTCGCCTGTAACTCACTGTAGTATTTTACAAAACAACGTGACCAGAATACCAGAATACACACTGATGCTGGAGCAACGGATGTTATTGGAGGCAGTCTCATTTCCCGACTACTTCGCGTTCGAGAATGTTCCGTGCATATGTCATGGGTATAGAGTTCTATTGAAATATTGAAAGCGGTGACGCCCCTTTCAACCTTCGTGATTTTCTCTGGTTTCCGGAAAAAAAACATACCCAGATACCCTAAATATGAAAAGACTCGAAAGTGAAAGCCTATGAAATCTCTTGCATGTCTCAATCTGCTATAATTCACGCTTATTTGTCTTAATCTACTATAATGCATCCAATTAATGGGTTGACTTCAATAGGGGTTTATGGTTCGAGTAGGAGAAGACGACACATGAATATCTGAAATTCTGATCCTAGAAACTTGGGTCAAGGCTCGACTCCTACCACTAATAAGTGCGGGCTCTCGACGTGACAGAACTACGATAGAGAGAGAGAAATAAATTTTATTATATAGATATGACATAAAGCTCCACAAAAATAACGTCTTGGAAATGTTAGCTCATTCGGAATTTTTTAACGTTCACTCAGTATACGTGTTTCAAGTATCTCTCCTCTATCGAAATACGACATGCGCGATAGACTTGAAGATGCGTCCTTCGGGTCAGCAGCCAAGCATCGAAACCTCTGCACCACCGCAGCGGCCTTAATAAAGGATTTATCCTTCATAAACCGAGTTTGTTTTCACCTTTCTTCCTCGGCTCTTTTCTGCAGCTGTTGAACGTTTGGTGGTTCATGCATGTTCATAGACACATGATATTTAGACCGAGTATTACTACGTGCGTTAGTTTGAAGAATGAAAGCGCAAAAGGGAACACTGCTGGCTGAGCTTATTGATTTCCTGACTTGACATTCAAAATGTGATCACACCGCGGTTCGCCTAGTAGTAACGTGCACTATGTGCAGCATGCCCAAACCCGAGAATGATGTGCTGTAATTACATAAGCACTCGACTTTTTTCATTGTCTTCACAGCGACTACAGAAGTGGCACCTTGAGCCGTCCGCATCGTTTCGAGATGCGTGCCGTTGAAACGAGCGAAGGGGCAGGCTGCCGGGTGATATGGGACGAGCGTGCGCAGTACGCGCTCTTGGACAGAGCCGTGAAGCCGCCAGAAGGCGCAGCGACGCGCCTCAGCACGTGCTCCCGTGGTGTTTAAAATTATGCACTCGA
This sequence comes from Rhipicephalus microplus, assembly GCF_043290135.1. Classification (NCBI taxonomy): domain Eukaryota; kingdom Metazoa; phylum Arthropoda; class Arachnida; order Ixodida; family Ixodidae; genus Rhipicephalus; species Rhipicephalus microplus. Next base: position 92,057,792 of record NC_134700.1, read on the forward strand.
ATGTACTTTCTAAGAGCTCTCTTTTGTGCTGCGCAGTTGTCGAAAACAACATGGCGTCGTGAACAGCATATCGGTCGGTGCGAATTTTAGCAATCGCTTCTCGCATGAGTTACTTCAGCGTTCGACCGGATGCGTTGTGAATACGACAGCTCTTTCGGTGCGTGTAAGCAGTGTGGAAAGCTGCGGCAGTGCAATGGTGTACGGTGAAGTGCAGCGAAGCCTGTGCGACGGTGTGTTTATCAAGCGGGGATCGGCACTGGTGTATCGACGGCAACTATCACTCGAGAAGCCTGAAATGTGTGTTTGTGTGCCGGTAACGGTTCGTTCGCTTGACTTTCGAGTCTCTCAGTTGGGTGCTGGGCGACATTTCAGATTGACAACGTTTCGGCACGTTACTGCCCAAATACGTACGGAAACGTATGAACTATGCACTGTGTTCGCTTCTTGCTTCGCCACTGGTTAGCCCGTACGCTTCTATTTTCTTGTGAGCAATCTAATGTTCGGGAGTGAAACGATGTTCGTAGTCAACAGTGGTGCTCTGTTGACGTTTCCAAGACTTGTGAAGAAGCTGTGCTCGTTTGACCGAAAATTGAAAGACAGCGTTGATAACTGTTTTGCCTTGCGAAGTTGCGGTGGTGGAGCTTGGCGCTTTTGTTTGTTAACTCGTTACCTCTCCTGTTTGTGATAAACATAGTCATAGCGATGCGATGCGATAAACCGAAACGGCGAAGTGCTACATTCTGTTGTGGATCGTGTTACTTGGCAGCGCGCCCAGACTGTTCTTCGGGAAGAACTTAAGAGCTATATGTGGCAGCGAGAGCCCGTAAACGTCAAGCTTTCCTCCGGCCAGCAAAGATTTCATCGGTGCCTTGCTTCGAATAAAATTGTAGGCCAGTACCAGCTAACTACAGATTTATGAGTTTGTCTGGCCATCGTTTTGCACGGCACTAGAGCCTTGACAACAGGCGGTCATGGCCAGTTCTTACACTATATCAATGGACGTGCACGCCTGGCCAGCCCTTCATTGCTGGCATCGGCAGCTTCCAGTCTGCAGATGTCGTTTGCCTGTTGGCCCTAACGCACACTTGGTTCCTCATTACACTGACGGCTATTAGATGCTGACATCGGCGAGTTGACCTAAATTACTAAATTAGTTGCTATTCACACAGTACTATAACGAGTGGAAGTTTTGAAGCCCGTCAGATGTAATATTTCCCTATATTAGATTAAAGCATGAAAAATTTACTACTAGGGTTATTACATACATATAATATGGAGAGGCGGGCAAATACATCATACTTTTTTGTGATTCGATATAAGTGAGCTCTTGTTTGATTATTAGGATGAACTTGTTGATTTAACACGTTTGATAGTTGGAAAGTTGATGTAAATTTATTTTCAGGAGCCAGGTTGCACTTGAGGAATTCGTTATTTTGAAAAATTAGTTGTATATACGATTTCCACGGCAGTAGCACTATACGTCACTAGGACATAAATATTGCGGTACGCAAATTCTAAATGAGGCTTCAGTTTGTTTCAAAGTGGTTATAGCAGATTTGGTCACTTTGACGAAGTGATAGCTTCGTCAAAGAAGTATTAAAAGTGAGTGCTTTTAATGATTGTTTTTAAATATCTCGTTTCTGGCTCTTCACAGATCGGAGAGATTATTTGCTAAGGTCCTGCGTGATGCATCGGTTGCACACACTGGCACATCAATCCTCATCATGACTTGGAGCATCTGTACAAAAATAGGAAGCACACGTGCTCCCTAGTTGTGCAAATGTATGTCACTGCTGGGACTGTTGTCATTCAGCGGACCTAGATATGGCCTGGAAGCATGCATCTGGAATGACAAAGATCTGCTTGGGAGCTTGGAGGGCACAAAACTGCCTAACGGCTTGCTGCAGGGTTAGTTTTTCTTTGTTACACACGATTAAGTGAACACCATTTACTGTGCACAAATTGAAAACTCAAGCATGGTTTTTTACAGTGGGTACCTGTATTATTCTTACACATAATGCTTTTCGGACAATAATAGAAGTGAATTGCGAGATAATTGAGAATGTTGAAACTAGATAGCCTGCAGCTTATGAATGAGACTCCAATCATCTGAGGCTCAAAAGCTCATGCTTTTAAATGAGCACAAATATTTTCATTTCTTATTGGGCTCTCGAGCTTGTGTCTCACTCTGTGGTTCAAGTGCTCTAGATTGAAATAGCAAGTGAATGAAATTCGCCTGGCTGTTCACAACTAGCAAGGAGAAAGACCAGTTGAACAAGTTTTAGACGACATAGGGCCAGTAACTGCATCTTTTACTTGATGTACCTTTTTTTCTCAGTGCTTTTACCTGTTGTGTTTCAGCCGAACGTGTTCACCACGATTGCATAGTGATAAATGTTTTTTAAAATTGTACCTTGCACAAGTATGCATTCTTGATCTCCAAAGGTGATGTTCAGTGTGCTTCAAAGCCATGGATGCTCGTTTCTCTGTCTGAGGCTTGCCTACTTCAGCAGCAGTGCGACGCAGGCAGCACAAAAGCAAGTGAGGTCATGCAGCGCTCCTTTCGTGTTCTGTGCAGTACACAGCATATTCATCCGGCAAGAATTTGATATCAACAATAATGATGAGTGTTAGTGGCACCTGTAAGAGCCTGTTGTGTTTGTTGCATATGAATACTTGCGCTGATGAAGTTCATTTTTGAAAGGTTTACTTCGTTTGGAATAATAGATGTCAGCAACAAGCACACTCATAATCCACAAGCGTTTTGTGTCTTGCAGACTGCCCATTTGCTCCTATACGTGGTATTATGAGCTGGCTATGTTATACTGCCTTAAAGTTATGAACATTACGAGTTGTGTTGTAATGCAGTCTAACGTGTGTTTCTTAGTGAACTTATTTGTGGTCTGCTTCTCGCACCTAGTGTAAAGTCGAAATAGAAGAATCTTTATTGGCTTATTACGTCTGGCAGAAGTTTCATGCCTCCATCTATAACATTGTAGTTTCGCTCTTATATCATAATAAATAATATTTTCAGTGTTCACTGTGTGTGTGTGTGTTGAGGCTTCTCATCGGCTTCTAAAAATACGACATCTGTAAATATGAGCACTTATTTAACTACTGTACACTTTTGCATGTAGCATGGTTGTAACAATGATCTGTCTTTTTCTAAGTTCCAGCAGTAACAAGGGATCCTGTGCTAAAAGGTCATGTACAGTGTATCTAGAGCAGAGCACAGAAGACGAACAAGTAGAAAGGGACTGCCAGTGACTGTCCTCCTGCTCAAATTTACGACAGCAGAAAGAGCACATTGTGATGTCTGGAGCAGTTTGAATTGTATACATAGTAACATTCTGTGCACCTGCAGCTTGACTTTTTAGCAGTGCATTATTCAGCGGTTCCTTTGCTTGCATTCTAATTTATTTATAATTTGCATAGAAGACACCAAACTATGACACTAATTTAAAGGCTGCTGTAGTGTTAGTGGGCAAATAATTTTGAGCTGAAGATTTTAACATGCATGTTATACAAGTGCCTGCGTGTCTTTGCATTAAACTGCCCTGAATCACAGCATCCATAGTCGGCGATGGTAACTGTGTTCGCGTTTTTTGTAGTACAAGAAGTAGAACCATGGATGCGGTAATCTTGTACTTAGTCGATACAATCTTTCAGTATACACACATTTGTGTAGCACCAATGATGACATGTGTGTATAAGCACTGGGAAGTGAATCTATGTGGATTATTGTATTTGGAAGGAAGGGGATCATCACTACTCGTAGTATATCTAACAGTAGATTTTAGTGCTTGTGTATTGTTATCCCACTGCCTGCCGTCCTTCAACAGTCTACTTCTGTGTTTCCACTGTGTAAGTGTACCTTTTTTAAAGTACACTTTGCTCTGACAGGTTTTTTTCATAACTAAATTGTATACTATGCAAGTGACTTATTATCTATGCAGCTTTACTCAAACTAGAAATAAAAGTATTTATTTTAATTTATATCTAGCTATAGCATGCACTTACTTATCTTTTTTTCTAGGCGCCTATACAATTGTATAGCCCTACAAAGGTACTGGTATACTCTAATATTGAAGCTGGCATCCTAAAATAGTTTGTTAGTGGAAGTAACAATGTGTTTATAACCATTATTTTTATTCTCAGATGAGCTGTGAAAATTCTTTGGAAATGTATTTACACTTTTTGAACTGTGTGAAGATGAACGTTCTTATGTTCTTTTATTGTGGTCCCTGTTTCATACAAATAGCACATAATTACTTTGCAGTGGCATAGCATTAGTTGTGATTTCACACATATGTGCTGAGCAACATCGCGGTTGAGGGCAGCAACCAGCAATACACGCATGCAGTTCACTCGAGCATCACCTCACATAATAAATGTACAGTCTTTGCCTACCAGTGAACTGAATTTTTTTCAAGCAGACAAAAAGACAGCTGTGAGAGAACTGTGTTGATGTGCAAACTTTGAATTCTTTTTGAGAAGTGTTTTCGGGAAACAAAATAGGGTCTATAGCTGTCAATATAAACACTGCTTGCACCAAAAAGCTTAGTACCTTAGAATTGTATTATTCGTGTATTGTATAGAATTGCTTTGCGCTGTGCCGACTTTCAGCCCAAGTGTCGTAACATGCTTTGTTAGTCTGTTGTGAATGAGCCAAGCTATGTGAATGAACAGAGTAGTATTGCAGGCATGTATGGAATACTGATGCACAGCCTTTTCTTTATTAATATATATTTTCAAGGGGATTATTCTTGTGTTTCTCATAAAAACTGCTTGTTACTGGGCAGTATTAGAAATTATGCATCAAGCTTTCCCGAGATGGTATGACAAACACCGAGGTCACACATAAATGGTGCTATTGGATTTCTCTTGCAAGTTACTTTCTGTATATTCAAAATGAGTGTATTAGTATTGTTGTTTTATAACTATTCATCTCCATATTTACACCTCAGTGTATGTGTGTATGTATGTATGCATGTATCTTTTAAATGAGAATCCGTTTATAATTGACGAGTAAGTTCGATAATGATTTGGCTGAATTTATTTCTAGTTCTTTTTCTTCTGAACCTATACACATTTGAATTAGTTCATTACTGCATAAAAATAAATGCAACCTTACACAAATATGTGCATTCGAAGAATGTCTTTCATTTGCCAACGTACATTCATGAGCAAGCAATTGGGTAGAATGAAACCAACCAGCGAAGATTAGTTTAGAGCATAGCTACTCTACATGGCATATCATGTACACATTGCGCTGGTTGAATTTGTCGATTTCAACATATCAATTTTAATCGGAATAAACAATCTATCACCCGTGGTTGTATATGTGTGGGATATTTATGCATATTCAATTCAATTCAATTCAGTTTATTCCGACATCACAGGAGACATTACAAAAGTCACAACAGTGATGCTGTGGGGCGAAAGCAAAAAGCCATTAAGGCTTGACGAAGGCTTTCGCACCATTTGACAACATAGCAACAGCAACAGCAGCATGAGATCATCAGTTATTATACAATATCAAAACATGTACTTCAAGGTCATGCCGATTTGCATTTTATTAACACGTTGAAAAACATTTACAGAACGGAGCAGTATAAATGGTTTATTGTAAGAAACTGTTTAAGGTTAGTGGCAGTAAGTAGCTCATCATCTGGCGACCATAGTTAGTACGTGTGTAAGGAATTTTCCAGTCATCGGTAGCTCGTGTGCTATAGGGGCAGGTATAGGGTGTCAAACGCGCTAAATCAGTAAGAAAAGAGTCGTGATTCTTTAAGGAAGTACGATATCGCTTCATTAAAATTGTATTGTATATCTCAGGCATTGGTTGTAAATTAAGGGCTTCGAAAATGGGTTTGGAATGTTCATCGCGAGGAACACCTGTAATTATGCGCACAGCCTTTTTCTGTAATCTATATATTCGGCCTAAGTTCTTTTCCGATGTGGTGCCCCATACTAGATAGCAATAGCTTAATGTAGATAAAAATAGCGAATTATATAGTAAGAGTTTAATTTTTTGTGGCAAGAGAAAACGTAAGCGCGATAAGATACCTACAGTACGAGAAAGTTTAGCATGGACAAACTCAGCCTGATCCTTCCATAGCATGTTTTCGTGGAAAAAAACTCCCAGAGTTTTCACTATCGGTTCAATCCTTATAGATTCTGAGCCAATCACTAATGATAAATCGCAGTTTACGGGCTTATTTATTGGACGAAAGAGCACAGATTTTGTTTTTGAGGTGTTTATAATTAGCGAATTTCTTATGCTCCAAATGTGCAGCAGTTTCAAGACACTATTTGCTTTGTCAACTAGTTTATGCAAATCGCAGTCTTTAAAAAATAAGCTGGTATCATCTGCATAAATAATAAATGTATTGTTATCGATGTTTGTCAAGTCGTTCACATACAGATTAAAAAGCAGGGGACCCAGAATACTTCCTTGGGGCACGCCATGTGACAGTTTTTTAAAACTAGATGCGTAGCCATTTATATCTACTTTTTGCTGTGGGTATTTCAAATAGGTTTTTATGACACTTATAAAGTTCCCCCGAAAACCGTAGTGTTCTAGTTTTTTAATTAATGTAATGTGGTTGATTCTGTCAAATGCTTTTGAGAAATCTACAAAAATTCCAAGTGTATATATTTCCTTTTCAAATGCATCGAGTATGATTTCTTTTTGCATTAGTAGGGCAGTTTCTGTTGAGCGCTGCTTTGTGAAACCAAATTGAAAAGGCGTCATAATGTGGTGCTTGGTTAAGAATGACACTATTCGTTTATGTAACAACTTTTCAATTACTTTAGAAAATACAGGTAAAATAGAAATTGGTCTGTAATTGGTCATGCTATTTTTGTCACCACCTTTGAAAATAATAGAAACTTTGGCTATCTGAAGACGACTAGGAAACGTGCCCAATGAGAAGATTAAGTTAATGATGTATTCTAAAATAGGAGATATGACATGAATAACATGCTTAACTGGACGGATTTCCAGGCCGTCTACGTCACAACACCTGCTATTCTTTAGTGACATGAAATCTGCCGTAACCTCCTGTGTAGTCACTGGAAATAGAAATGCACTTTCGCCTACTTGCCAACCCATGAATCGCGCAAAATTATTGTCGTGTGAGCTCTCTCCAATAGAGGTAAAGAATTTATTGAAAGCTTCAGCAAGGTCATCACCAGTTAGAACGCGGTTGTCTACAATGAGTTTAGTCGGGTATGTGCTATCATCCGAGTGTGGGTGGAGCAACATGTTTAACTTTTTCCAGATGGCTTCGGACGTTTTGGTTTTTTCAGGGCTGAAAAGGTTGCTAAAATATTCAAGTTTGCTTTTCCTTAATAAGGAGTTTGTAGTATTTCTATGTTTTCTAAATGTCTTTAAGTCTTCTTTGTCTCTAGATATTAGAAATTTCTGGTAAAGTGCATTTTTTACTTTTATAGCTTGAAGGCATTCCGAAGTAATCCAAGGCTTTCTTGCCTTGCGTGGTCTGCGTTTTGCTTTGAGCGGAAAGCACTTGTTGTAGGCTTCACTAAAACGTTCGATGAAAACATTATACGCTGTGTCTGCATCAGTTTCACGGAAAACAGCGTCCCATTTTATCTTGGATATATATGCAGCGAACATATCAATTGTGCTAGGACATATGTACCGGAATGGGGTAGGCGGTGGCTTTGCATCCCTAAGTTGAAGCTTCTTTTGACTTAAAATTGAGTAAACAGGCAAATGGTCGCTAATATGTGTCTTAAGGACACCCGAGCAAAGAGGTGCACTTGTGCTATTTGTTATAATGACGTCGATAAGTGTGCAGGATTGGGCATGAAATCGAGTGGGGTGTTTTATAACATTTTTAAATGCGTTTGATTCCATGATATTGCAAAGTTCAAGACGTTGGGGGCTGGAAGTTAGCATATCAATGTTTAGGTCACCCCCGATAGTAAGATTGTAACCATTTTCATTGACCCACGACAGGAAAGTGTCTAAAAACGTAAAAAAGTTGCACATGTTACATTTGGGGGGGCAGTATACCACAGAAAAAATACCCGAAGAACATTTTACAGTCATAATCTCGTAATCGTCAGTAACCACAGAAAAAGCCTCGAGTATTTCACACTCAAACACATCTTTGACCAGGAGCATAACACCACCACCTAATTTATCACTGCGGTTCAAGAAATACGTGGCATAGCTAGGTATACGAAGAACGTCGGATTCATGGCGATACCAGGTTTCAGTAACCATGATGACGTCAAAGGAGAACTCAAACGATTCAAGCAGTATTGCTATCTCATCTGCCTTGTTTCTGGCTGATTGCGCATTTATATGAAGGTAGGAAATGTGGTGTTTTCTACCAGATACCAATAGGCTCAACTGGTGTGGCGTTAAGCAGTCTGCAGCCATTTTCTTTTTGCCCTGTTTTTCTTCTAGCTTTTTTTGCTAAAGGATGAAGCTCAACAAATTTAAACAATCTTTTCGAGATCGCTCTCAGTAGTTATCTGAAGCACCCTCGACTTCTCATCCTTTCGCGCAAAAATTTTGCCGCCTTTCGTCCAGGCAAATCGCCATTCGGCTTCCTTCTTGCGCGCTACAGTTTGTCCCAGTAGTTTTTTTAACTGTGAGCATAGGTGTTCATTGACGTAGACAAATGTCTTTCCTGGGAAACCAATATCAGCTGTCGTTAAGCGCAACTTTTTCGCCTTTTCCAGAACTGCGTCTCGCTTAGACCGGTTGTTGAACTGCACAACAATATGAGGGCAAGATGCATCCTTAGCAGTCACGCGATGGCAAATTTCTATGTCATCTTCTTTCACTGATTCGCCGACAGCTTCACCAATCTTCTGAACGACCCTGGTCAACCGTTCACCCTCCACGAAAGGAACATTTTTCACTTCAATATTTCGGTTTCGCGAGTACTGTTCTAGGGCGGTAGTCCTACGTTCATTGTTGAGAACGACCTGCTTCAGCTGACTGCAATCAGTCTTCAGAACATCATTTTGAGCCTTTAGCTCACCGTTTTCTTTTTCAAGCCGCGAGCACAGAGCCGAAACTTCTTCAAACTGCTTATTAAAAAAGTCTAGACTTGTTTTCACATCACGTATTTCCTTACGCAGCTCTCTCTCCAGGGCAGTCCGCATTTCGCGAAACTCTTGTTTCAACTCTTTAAAATGTTTTTCCATTTCGGCTGGCGACATCAAAAAACACTAAAAACACTATGGCAGCAGCAGCAGCAGCAGCAGAAAGCAACAGAACACTAAGGAAAGAAACAACGATAGTACTGACCTGTAAAAACAATATGCAATGGTTCAGTAGGCTGTGCGCAGATCCGCTGCTGCTGCCAAAGTGTGGTTCAGTACACCCGGAGATGCTCCGAGCTGAACAGCTATCCAGGTGGCGCTCACAGCGGGGCACAACAAAAACACGACCACGATGATCACAGCCGTGCCCTGATATGATACGGGGCGATGCGTCGAGGCTATTTGAAAGGTCAGCAGTCACTCCCACGATGACCACCGTATTTCCCTTGACACGGGGCAGTGCACCGACGACATGCGCTGCGCGTTGAAAAAAGCACACGCAGCGATGAAAAGCGATGTCAACCTCCAAAGCAGCTGGGACGTTCCGTCAAGAACCCACAGCAACAGCAGTGAAGAACTTTAGTACCTGTAAAAACAATATGCAATGGTTCAGTAGGCTGTGCGCAGATCCGCTGCTGCTGCCAAAGTGTGGTTCAGTACACCCGGAGATGCTCCGAGCTGAACAGCTATCCAGGTGGCGCTCACAGCGGGGCACAACAAAAACACGACCACGATGATCACAGCCGTGCCCTGATATGATACGGGGCGATGCGTCGAGGCTATTTGAAAGGTCAGCAGTCACTCCCACGATGACCACCGTATTTCCCTTGACACGGGGCAGTGCACCGACGACATGCGCTGTAAAAACAATATGCAATGGTTCAGTAGGCTGTGCGCAGATCCGCTGCTGCTGCCAAAGTGTCGTGATATTGTAATACCGGTTGGCAATTATTATTAAGGTCACAAACCAGTCAAGCTGAATACACGAATTTTGTCCACGCACCTTTTATCTGTACTGAAACTGTTAATAAAAATACACTTCGGTTTAAAAACTTATCGTAGTAACTAAAAGCAGAGTATCTCTCTATGACACAAATCAAACTGCTATTGTTCTTTTACGCTCATAGAGGACCTTCTAAGCAGAACACGATTAACTGCAATAGTTCATTTTAACGCATAATCTCAGGAAGGCAACCTCTTAAGAAAAAAGAAGTGCTCGGTGACCTTGTGGATCGAGCCCAGTAGCTCCTCAATTGTAGCTGAGCGCTGTAACCGCTCGTCCACCGCAGCCCTATTGTTAATGCTCACCCCATTGTTAATATATCACCAATTCTTCGAATGACGCCAAATGCCATAACGTCCGGTAAAACTTGGTCAAAAATAGAAAAAAATTGTTAGAATGAGTTTGCCCAAGGGTATTAGAAGATAGATACCACCACGTGTGGCTGCATAACCGTGCGCTATTTATCTTGCACATTACTGTCATGATGTTAGGATAGCCGGCTCTAATGTAGGCTACCTTCCCATAGTTTGCCAAATCTGAGTAAAAAATTAAGATATATATCGGCCTGTGACAAGGCTAATCAATTATTAGGAATGCACTGTCACTAGTGTCACTATCACTAGATGAATACTCAGTTTGTTTCCATTATAGGTGTTTAACGAAGATTCTGCTTATTAACTCACAACTCTCTTAATTAGCATTGACCCTCACATCTAAAGACAGTCACACTTCATCTCACTTACTGCATGGCTGTCGCTCCCATAAAACGCGTACTCCACTTGTTTATGCTCTCCAAGCATCTGACGCTGCTTTGCGGAAACTTTCTCTAACGTCTGCTGGGCCAGAAGATTGTCTTTATTACCTATCAATTTTACCCTTTCATGGAGACAAAACTAGAGTCTCTCTCTCTCTCTCTTCGTGCTTTTTGCACGTGTGATAACGTCTCTCGACTTCAAAACTTGTATACATGTCCCTTGCTTTGTTTGCTGACTCCAACAACGCTGGACAAAATATTTGCACCGTGTTTTGAGAAAAGCATTAGCACTGATACACCTCCCGACGAGTCTCACTCGTTTTACGTAGACACATATCTAAGCGTAAGCGTATGCACGCTCTTGCATTCCGGCTTTATAAAAATTTTGCGGTGCTAGAAACAGCAAAATTCTGCTCACAATTTTATTGATTATTGCTGTGCTATATTTCTGCACAATTCGTCACAGGCACAAAAGTCGCGATTGTGTTTTGTAATAGGAATATTGTAAAAAAAGCAACCAAAGGTACAAGACACCCTTACGTTCACCACTATACCGTGCTCGATTATACCAGATAAGCTGAGTAGCAGCCCAGCTTCATAAAAAAGTAAGATAACTGGTCGCATTAAACAGTGGAAGACATTTGAACCACAATTTCAAACATTGAATGCATTGATTTATGCGTGGTTTCATGGACGTGGTGCACCTGGAGTGTTGTTTACTTGTACTTGGTGAGATAGTGCATAGATTATTGCTTAAGGTAATCGAGCAATTTCTTTTTTAGCTACAGTCGTTGATGAAAGGCGAGTGCTTGGCTTTGCACAGCACACAAAGACGTTTATTACAATCCCGTAAACGCTTTAGCAGACGCTCGCGGAACTAAAACTTAGATGCAGCAAATCATTGGCTATCATCGTATAGTCTCGACGCTAGACGCTTTGCGTGCTACCTTGCTATTATCGGCACACACTCCTTTCTTTCCTTGTCGTTGCATCGCCTATCGTGTGCCCTCCTCACCCTCTTAAGTGCCGAATTAGCTAAATTCTTAGCAGCGCTATAGTAATCTCTACAGATAGGAGAATTCTTGGCTAAGAAAGTGCATAGCAAAGAGAAAGCTTTGTGAATTCGGCCCCTGAATCGTGGTAATGTGCTGGCTATAATCGAATGGGTGAGTTGCCACGTATTTTCACGAAAACGTCATGTCTCGCAAGAACGAATCAGATCTGACACGTCACGCTTGATCCGGTATTGGCCTAGTGTGCGACTTACGGCAGCGCGGCGAACCGCGCTTTTATGACGTCAATTCGAATATTCGCGCCCTTTCTAGACGTGGCGCCATTTAGACACTCATGTCGTGGTAAAACGCGACAAAGAAGCTGTTCAATTGTTTTTATTGTGTGTGGTGGCTACTGGCACTGTTATAACAACTATGGGTGTCCACTTTTCACGCTCACTTCGAAAGCACAGCGTTTTCTTTGTTGAAACTGCATCCGCTTGTTTTCGCGGCGAGTGCTGCGCGATTGTGGAGTACTGCTTTGTGCCTTTCTATTGATATGTGTATGGAACAGTCGCTCCCGCACAAGCAGACACTCAAAAGGAGGAAGACGACGACATGCTTGTTGTGGGTTGCTCTCAAGCTTCCTCGTTGGCCTGCATGACTGTGCACTCTGTACAGCGTTAGTAAGACCTGCTGTCGACAAATAATTCTTCCCGGTAATATCTTTCTGGTTGAAGATGCGGGGTCTTCACACAACTCGGCTCTGGAACTCCGCAGTGGACGCCACCTTTGTCCAGCCGCAATGCCAGAAACCAGCCCTGAGGCCTCGCAGTTTCCGGTGGATCTGTCACCTGTGATCCCCCCACCTATCTTCTCGAACCTGACACGTTTTCTGGTACGGAGAGCACGGACGTCGAAGAATGGCTCGCATTATTCCAGCGCATCAGCAAGCACTATAGGTGAGACGAGACACCTATGCTGGAAACATTCTTTTCTATCTGCGTGGTAAAGCACGCGCCTAGTATGAGACGCATGAAGAAGAAGTAACCAGCTGAGACGTGTGCAAGCAGGAGCTTCGCAGCTTGCTTGGTCGGTTGGTTCACGTCAGATCGCCGCCAGGGAGGAACTCGCGTCGCGTGTTCAATTATCGACGGAGTCGTAAGTCGCACGCATCCAAGACGTACTGGCACTGTGCCGACAGAGTGACAAAGACATGACAGAGGTGGACAAGATCCGCCACGTGTTGAAAGGCATTGCTGGCAACGCTTTTAACACACTTGTTTGTAAGACCTTCCGCACTGTCGACTTCATTATATACGAATGCCAACTATTTGAAAAAAGCTAAAAGGAGGCGAATAAGGCAGCACTTACCTTCACTTCCGAACACCGTGGTGACTTCGTCCTGCGTGGATTCTGCAATGCCCCGTCCACTTGCGCCTCCTGCCAAAATCGCAATGATTGTGCGCCAGGAGCTGGAGGCCATGACACCCGCTTCCTATTAGCCTCCTGCGCAGGTCAACAGCCTCGCTAATTCAAACCTTCTTACGTCAGAAGTTTCCTAACCAGGGCGTCCATGTTTCTCAACTCGGCAGGCACTTGCCGCTGCCCATGAGCAATCCCGTCCTCAACGCTGACCATCACACTGCTCCACTTGTCGCTACAGCAACTTCGGCTCCTCGGTTTTCACCACGCTACTGAAATCCATCTCAGTGACGCGCGCAAGACGACCCACCCATCTGCTTCTCTTGCTCTCGAGTTGGGTACATATCCCACCGTTGCCGGAACAGATGGTATTCCCGACATAGCATTCGTAATGACCGCCGTGAGGATCGCGGATACTATTCGCAACCCGCTTTTCCGGATGACTGTCTTCAAGACCCTTCATTTCTCTGTTCATCTCCACGCTCTGAACCAACCTACGCTGACGTCGTCACCCAGACAAACTGGTCTAGGCCATCGCCGTCACCTTAGAGTCACCTTTCGCACTCCCCTCAACGCCGCCGCTCTCCGTCACCGACTTATTCTGGTCATCCTCCAAGAAAGTGACAAGTGCAGCTCCAGAAGGTGGTTCTGCATTGACGACTCGGACCGAAAACCCTCAAACAGCTACAATTTCAAATCCAGTTTACTTCGAGTTTTTCTTAGTGGCCACGCCCTTACTGCTCTAATTGACACCGGTGTCAAATATTTGTTATCAGCTCTGCACTTCGATCTCACCTGAAAAAGGTTCTCACACCTCCTATGTTCTCTACTGTTTGAGTGGTCAACAGATGCTAAACATCGGTGCTTGGCATGGGCCCTGCACGCGTAACTGTTGCCGGCCACCACAATTCCGTTCTTTTTGCAGTCCTAAATGCTTGCCCAGACGACGTCATTCTTGGAATTGACATCTCAACCGCCCACTCCGCTGTCATCGATTGTGCTACCGCCATCTTACGGCTTGAGTTGCCTTTGTGCGCTGATTTCCATTCTCCAAGTCGCACACGCCTACGATCCGTGGAGTCTCTACAGATACCGCCCCAGGCTGCTATGTATATTCGCATGTCGCCCTTTCCGTACGTTCTTGATACAGACTATGTGGTGGCTCCCCTCATTGATTTGACCCTTACGCACCACATTGCACTACCGCATACCATAGTGGTTGTTGATAACAACACGACTCTACTTCCTGTTCTGAACATTTGTACGTCGACCCAAGTTCTTCCTCAAGACATCTTTTTAGCCAAACTTTCCACCCTGAATAAATTTTCGATTTCTTCTTTCTCCACTGGCACAGAGACCATGGCGAAACTTGTCATCACCCCGCAATATAAGGCGTTCCTCGACAAAATGATACCCACCGACCTCTTACCTTCGCAAGTTGCAGCACTCCGCACCTTCCCAAGTTGCAGCGCTCTGGGATGTTCTATTTTCTTATCTGGATATCTTTGACGTCGTATCGTCCCCTTGGCCGCGCAAGTGCCGTATTCCATCGTATTGACATCGGCAACGCCAGTCCACTCCCTAAATGCCCTTACTGCGTGTCTCATGCTGAGTGCCAAGTTATTCACTGCGAGGTCAGTAAAATTCTCAGAAGAGGCGTCATTGAATCTTCATCGAGTCTTTAGGCATCCCCTGTTGTCTTACTTAAGAAGAAGGACAACAGCTGGCGCTTTTGCGTCGACTACCGCCACCTGAATTGAATGACCAAGAACGACGTTTATCCTCTGCCCCGAATCGATGATGTGTTCAACCGTCTCCACAGTGCCAAGTATTTCTCGTCCCTTGACCTTCAATCTGGATGCTGGTGTATTTCGGACGACGACCGCGACCGCGAGAAGACAGCCTTCATCACACCCGACCGCTTTTACTAATTCAGTCATGCCTTTTTCGATGTAGAATCCTCCGGCTACTTTTGAACGTATGGTGGACTATCTTCTCTGCGATTTCAAATGGTCTACCTGCCTTTGCTATCTGGACGATGTAATAGTTTTCTGGTCTTCCTTTAAAAGCCACTGGTCTTGTGTCTTGGCGATTGTTGACGATTTTGTTGCGCTGGCTTCCAAATAAATTTGTTGAAATGCACATTTAGACGCCGGCATAATAAACAACTTGGCCACCTTGTTGACGCCACTGGTGTCCGACACGACCCTGACAGAGTCCACGCAGTCCGAGAATTCCCGGTTCCGCGTTCTACACAAAAATGCGCAGTTTTATTGGGCTCTGCTCATACCTCCACCAATTTGTCATCAACTTCGCAGATATTGCTAGGCTCCTCACGGATTTCTTCAAAAAGAATGTGGCCTTTTCTTGGAGGAAGGACCAAGAACATTCCTTCACGGCGTTGATTACCGCCCTCACATCAGCACCTGTGTTAGCTCATTTTGATCCAGCCACTCGAACAGAGCTTCGCACCAATGCAAGTGGCCATGGCATTGGTGCTATACTCGCTGAGATACAGTATGGCACCAACCGTGTGATAGCTTACGCTAGTCACCTTCTGTCGAAAGCGGAAAAAAATATTTCATCACCGAGCAGGAATGCTTAGCTTTCGTCTGGGCCATAGCGAAATTCCGTCCGTACTTATACGGACGTTTGTTCACAGTCATCATGAACTATCATGCGTGTTGCTGGCTGTCAACACTTAAGAATCCTACGTGAAAACTCAGCCGACAGGCACTACGATTAAAGAAATACACGTTCTTGGTTGTGTACAAATTGGGAAAGCTACAAAACGATGCCGACCGTTTATCCCGACACCCCGTTGATCCACCTAATTTTTTGATTTGGAATTCGATGGCGGCGTTTTAACCATCACTGCCTTTGTGCACGTGGTGGACAAACAGCACCAAAATCCATCGCTGCTCTCACATATTCTCCGCGTTCGAACGCACCATGTTCACTTTTCAATTGTCAGATTCCTGCTAAAAGACAACATTTTGTTCCGTCGCAGCTTACACCCCGACGGCGCGGAACTTTTACTCGTCGTACTTTATCACCTGCGCAAGGATGTTCCACAATGAATTCACGACGCCCCCACTTCAGGACATTTAGGCATCTCGAGAACTTGCTAGGACACTTTTCCACTTCAGCAACTGAAAATTAAACGGATTGCAGAGGCCACAGAGTACGCCACTCGGCATGCGATCACTCGTGCGCTACCAACCAGCTGCGCGACCCCGTAGGGGCGCCTGCGCAAGTAGGCGTTTGGTGTGTAGCGACACCACGGAGCCGAGCTAACGGGGGAGTTTCTACTCCCTCCCACGCCTAGCCGTGCGTGGCTTTGCCGTGTCCGGGGAAAAGGGGATTTTGGGGGATGAGCCGACGCTGGGTGATTGGACCTTTAAGGCCCCCCGGCAGAGGTAACACACCCCTTTGGCCCCTGCTTCACGTAGACGGCACCCCTGGGCTGACCCACCCAGGGGAAATCGGCAGTCGCCTTTTCCTATCTCTCTCTCCCCCACATCTTTGTCTTTTCTCCTCTTTAAATCTATCCTGTCCTCTGATTTCTTCTGTTACTTCCCCATTTTCATGGGCGGCTTGGGTTAACCTTGTGCAACTAGCCAACCTTGGCCTACGCGCTTAGGTTATCGTAGCGGTGTAAGGCTGGCGTCTGCATGTTTCTCGTTTCACGAACCTTGTAGCGTCCCCTCGTTGGGCTCCATGGTGGGTGGCCGCCATCGTTACTGAATTACATTCCTCTATCATGCAGAGAAGTTTTCCACTCCTCAACGATTGTGCCGCTTCAAAGCGCGTACGCACCGAAGAATTTTCCTTTTTCAGCCGACCCAAAGAAGTATTCCCTCGTTATCGTGTTGTACACAGTGAGAAGCCCAACAAAACAGCCAGAACAGTGTCCCCGTTCATAGTATCGCGATCCCTGACAGCCACATTAGGTGATGGCTACAAAGTTACAAAAATGGCTAGTGGTGACCTTCTTTTAGAACTCCGTGACAAAGCACAATCTGACAAACTAAAGAACCTTGCAACATTCGGCGACATCCCCAACAGCGTAACACCTCATCGATCCATGAACTCTGCACGTGGAGTTGTTTCTGACACAGATCTCCTTGACCTGACGGAGGTTGAACTCCTCGAGGGCTGGAAAGAACAGAATGTGACCAATGTGATGCGAATCGTCATCCGAAGGAACAATCAGGAAACCCCCACGAAACACTTGGTACTGACCTTTGCCACCAGCGAACTACCACAAACAATAGAAACTAGCTATACAAAGACACCGATCAGACCCTACATACCAAACCCCCGCCGATGTTACCAGTGTCAAAAGTTTGGCCATGGCTCTCAGAGCTGTCGTGGTCGACCGGCTTGTGCTAAATGCAGTGCCCAAGGCCACCTCTCTGACAATTGTAATGAAACCCTACATTGTGTAATGTGACGGAGACCACGCATCATATTCACGTTCTTGTCCTCAGTGGAAAGAAAAGACATTATTACACTGAAGATTCGCGAAAATATCTTCTTCAAGGAAGCACGCCGAAGGTGTTCGGCTTTTCACGGCACAACTTACGCTGATGCGGCGCGTCAGGAGGCAGCGTCGCATCACCCTGCGCCACTACCTAGGCCCACGCAAAGTGAGCCATCGGGTGTGGTGGCCGCCCCCATGGTGGAAGCAGCCAAGCCTGCTCCACCTACCAAGCCAAAGACTCAGGTGACTCCAGGTTCGTCGGGTCGACCGACCACGTCTCACCAGGCGAGGTCGCAAATACGCAGCAGCAGCTCGCGTACGCGGGCGTCCAGTGCTTCACGTGAGGCAATAGACACAAACACGGTACCTCAGGTGCCGGAAACGCGGCGTGGCTCCATAGAGCGCGCTAAAAGAACCAAGAAACCAATAACAGGGCCCGACAACGGCCCTGCTTCTTAAGTTACAACTTCCCACTTGAACAGCCACTTCATTTTCGTACACACAGCACCACTTTCCATCAAATATGGAAACACAGATTCTACAATGGAATGTCAGAGGCCTTCTCACTAACCTCGACGATGTCCAAGAACTTCTACACATTCACTCACCAAAAGTGCTGTGTGTACAGGAAACACACTTAAAATCTAAACACACCAACTTTCTACGCAGTTACATTATTTTCCGAAAGGACCGTGATGGTGCCGCGGCATCATCTGAAGGTGTAGCTGTTATAGTTAAGCAAGGTTTAGCATGTAAACACTTGAAACTCCAAACGTCTCTTGAGGCCGTGGATGTTCGAGTGGTGCTTCTAGGCAGACTTGTCACCGTTTGCTCTATATACATACCTCCACATATACAACTACGCAAACATGAATTCCAGTCTTTGATGGACGAACTTCCCGAACCCTATCTTGTTCTAGGGGACTTTAATGCACATAACAGGCTATGGGGCGACTCTCGTTGTGACGCCCGAGGTCGACTGATTGAACAGTTTCTTCTCTCTTCAAGCGTGTGTCTCCTGAATCAAAAAGAACCAACTTATTATAACCTCGCTAACAATACCTATTCCTCAATAGACCTGAGCATAGTATCTCCATCGCTTGTGCCTCTACTTCACTGGAAAGTCATCACTAATCCCTACGGAAGTGACCACTTTCCCGTAGTTTTGAGCACACCTACATCAACTGAATGCCCGCCCCAGGTTCCAAAATGGCTAATAAGCAAAGCCAACTGGGAACAGTTTTATACCATCACACATATAAATTGGCGCGACATATGCACTTTAGACATTGAAGCGGCTGTCTACTACTTCACAGCATCTCTGATCGATGCAGCAACAAAAAGCATACCACAAACGAATGGACATCATCGAAAACGGCGTGTGCCGTGGTGGAACTCAGAGTGCCAAAACGCACGCAGGCAGCAAAACAAAACATGGAGGGTGCTTCGGAACTCACCAACAGCCGAAAATCTTGCCACTTTTAAGAAAATGAAGTCTCAGGCCAGGAGAACGCGTCGGCAGGCCAGAAGAGAAAGCTGGCACAAGTTTTTATCGGGGATTAATTCTTATACCCAAGAGGCTAAAGTCTGGAACATGGTTGGTAGAGTAGCAGGAAGACAAGTGCATTCACTCCCACTCGTAAAGACACAGGGTGACAGCCTGGAAGATCATGCGAACTTCCTCGGTGCACACTTCGAGCAGGTCTCTAGCTCGTCACACTATACTGAAGCTTTTCTAAGATATAAAGCAAAAATCGAAAAGCAGAAACTGGAATACAAGTGTACAGAATACGAGGCATACAACCAGCCTTTCAACTTATCTGAGCTACATCATCATCATCATCATCAGCCTGACTACGTCCACTGCAGGACAAAGGCCTCTCCCATGTTCCACCAGTTAACCCGGTCCTGTGCTTGCTGCTTCCAATTTATACCCGCATACTTCTTAATCTCATCTGCCCACCTAACCTTCTGTCTCCCCCTAACCCGCTTCCCTTCTCTGGGAATCCAGTCAGTTACCCTTAATGACCAGCGGTTATCCTGTCTACGCGCTACATGCCCTGCCCATGTCCATTTCTTCTTCTTGATTTCAGCTATGATATCCTTAACCCCCGTTTGTTCATATCAGCCGTCATGCAAACACTGCGGAATCAGGGCGTAGATGAAGTATATGTAAACATTCTGGAAGAAATCTACAGGGGATCAACTGCTACCATAGTGCTTCATAGAGAAAGCAACAGAATACCAATCAAGAAGGGTGTAAGGCAGGGGGACACAATTTCCCCAATGCTGTATACCGCGTGCTTACAGGAGGTTTTCAGAAGCCTAGAATGGGAACAGTTAGGGATAAGAGTCAATGGAGAATACCTTAGTAACCTGCGCTTCGCCGATGACATTGCATTGCTGAGTAACTCGGGGGATGAATTGCAACTCATGATTACGGAGTTAGACAAGGAGAGCAGAAAAGTGGGTCTTAAAATTAATCTGCAGAAAACGAAAGTAATGTACAACAACCTCGGCAAAGAGCAGCGCTTCGAGATAGGTAATAGTGCACTTGAAGTTGTAAAAGACTATGTCTACTTAGGGCAGGTAATAACCGCAGAGCCGAACCACGAGATTGAAGTAACTAGAAGAATAAGAATGGGGTGGAGCACATTCGGCAAGCACTCTCAAATTATGACAGGTAGATTGCCACTATCCCTCAAGAGGAAGGTATATAACAGCTGTATCTTGCCGGTACTTAGCTACGGAGCAGAAACCTGGAGACTTACAAAGAGGGTTCAGCTTAAATTGAGGACGACGCAGCGAGCAATGGAAAGAAAAATGGTAGGTGTAACCTATCTGAGCTACAAACATCACTAAATTCTTGCAGTAACTCTGCCCCAGGCCACGACCATGTCATGTATTAAATGTTGAAAAACCTGCCGCTTGAAACGCGAAAAACTTTACTCTCCCTATACAATGCTATCTGGCTTTCTGGCACCATACCTACTTCCTGGAAAGAAGCCATTGTTATCCCTATTTTGAAACAGGGCAAGGACCCTTCCTCTGTTTCAAGTTATAGGCCAATTGCACTAACCATCTGCCTTTGTAAACTTTTTGAAAAATGATAAACCGCCGACTTTTATATTTCCTTAAAACACACAATCTGCTTGACCAATACCAATGTGGGTTTCGAGAGAATAGATCTACCACCGACCATCTGGTGCGTATCGAGGCACAGATCCGAGACGCTTTCGTCCACAAACAATACTTTCTTTCTGTGTTTCTCGATATCGAAAAGGCTTACGACACAACATGACGTTTTCGCATATTAAGAGACTTGTCTCAACTGGGTGTGTGCGGTAGAATGCTTTCCATAATTGAGAGTTACTTGTCCAATCGGACATTCCGTGTCCGTGTGGGCAGTGTTCTCTCACAAACATTTGTCCAGGAAACAGGCGTGCCACAAGGTGGTCTGCTTAGTTGCACACTTTTTATTATCAAAATGAATTCCTTGCACTTGTCCATCCCCCGCAATATGTTCTATTGTACATATGTCGAGGACGTTCAGCTTGGCTTCAAGTTATGCAACTTGGCAATATGTGAGTGGCAGGTTCAGCTGGGTTTAAACAAGGTCTCCAAATGGGCAGATGAAAACGGATTTCGACTTAACCCACAAAAAGCACGTGTGTCTTGTTCTCTCGAAAGAGAGGCATGCACTCGGAACCTGACATTCGACTGAACGGGCAACGTCTGTCCGTCAAAGCCGAGCATAAATTTTTAGGCTTAATCTTGGACACAAGTTGACCTTCGTACCACACATAAAGTATATAAAAACAAAATGTTTAAAAGCCATGAATGTTATAAAAGTGTTGTCACGTACTACTTGGGGTGGTACAGGCAATGCCTCATGATTCTGTATCGAAGCCTCGTTCACACCCGCTTAGATTATGGGGCCGCTGTTTATCAGTCTGCAACTCAAAGTGCTTTAAAGATGCTGGACCCCGTGCACCATTTGGGCATCCGCCTTTCTACGGGTGCTTTTCGCACCAGCCCCATAGAAAGCCTTTATGTTGAGTCAAATGAGTGGTCGCTTCATCTGCAGAGAAGTTACATGTCCTTTGTTTATTTCCTTAAGGTGAAAGCGGATAAGAAGCACCCCTCATAGTCTACTCTTAATGATTTGTCCAGCTCAATTCTGTTTCAAAACAGGCCTTGGATGAGGCAGCCCTTCTCAGCTCGCCTGAAAAGTCTAGCTGAGGAAACTGGAGTCTCACTTGAACACAGTTTAATGGCTCCTGTAGCATATCCGCCCCCGTGGCAATGCCAGACTATAGACTGTGATGTGTCCTTTCTAGAAGTTACAAAACATGCGCCTATTGCCCATATACGAACATACTTCCTAGAACTTCAACACAAATACACACGTCCTGAGTTCTTTACAGATGCCTCCAAGTCCAACTCCTCTGTGTCCTACGCTGCTGTCGGCCCATCCTTTTTGGATGCTGGCCCTCTACATCCAGGCACAAGTATCTTCACAGCAGAAGGTTACGCGATACTTGTGGCAGCTAAACACATCAAACAATTACAAACACAAAAAGCAGTAATTTATACAGACTCCCTCAGTGTGGTAACGGCTCTGCACAGTCTTAAAAAACAAAAAAACTCGGTCCTTGTCTCACTTTACTCCATTTTGTACACACTCTACACACTCGAACAACATGTTGTAGAGTGCTGGGTGCCAGGGCACCGTGAGATCGAAGGCAACGTCAGGGCGGATCAGCTCGCTGCATCCGTCCACAAAAGCACTGCCCCTACACCCATAATAATCCCGGCCCTTGATCATAAGCCCTCTCTCAAACGAAACCTCAGGGACTACTGGCAGAGCAAGTGGGATACACACACACAAAACAAACTACACATTATTAAGCCACACCTTGGTCATTGGTTGCCAGTATCAAAATCACGTTTTACAGAGGTAATACTAACCAGACTCAGAATAGGACACACATACACGACACACTCATATCTTTTGTCCGGTGGTGACCCACCATTGTGTGACAGATGTGGTGAAGGACTAACAGTTCTTCACATTTTAATTCAGTGCAAACAATTGGACACTATAAGAAAACAACACTTTCCATTACCCTACTGACAACATAAAGCTTTACACCCTGCAATGTTTGTCGGTAGGGAACCGCTTTTTAGTTATAAATCATCGCTAGCGTTTTTAAAAGAAATTCATAGTTTTCATATCATATACCCGGGAATTCCGTAGCACGACCTCTCCTGAGAGGTTTTCGCTGCGGTGGCTACACAAGAAAGCACTCTCCTCACGGCCCTTGGAGGCAAGGGTATGAACGAGGGAGGCACTTGTGCTAATGCCATACATATCCACCCCACCATCGTCTTTTATTATCACCAACTTTGTTCATCTATTCGCACAACACACACCTTTCACGGCATGGACATGATTTTATTACTTGTATGTTTTTACCTGCCTTACCGCAAGGAATTTTATGGCCCTTATACAGCCGTCAATCACAATCATTGTCCACATCTCTTGTCCCATGAACTGGCGCTGTTTGGCCATCAAATGGCCCTTGCGCCAAAAAACACGATATATCAACGAGCTGCGCGACGGACGTTGCCGACTTCCTGCTCTACGACATCATTCTACAGCCAGGTGCTCCGTCCCACCTGGTCACTGACCGTGGTCGCTACTTTCTATCTCGTGTGGTCGATTATCTACCTTAATGTTGCGCAACCCATCACAACTTCACCACTTCTCACCGCCCTCAGACTAACGGGCTTACAGAGCGCCTCAAGCGCACATTGACAGACATGCTTTCCATGTATGTATCTAGTGACCCCACTGATTGAGACGTAGCTGTGCCGTTCCTCATCCTCACCTACAGTTCGTCACGTCATGAAATAGCCAGCTAGTCACCATTTTATCTACTTTTCAGACGTAATCCATTACTGTCCTTTGACACCTTGCTTTCATCTGACCAACTATCCTCCACTTCGTACGCTCAGGATGCCATCACCCGGACACTCATAGCACGCTAGGTAGCCCGCACTCAGTTATCTTCGTCGCAGACAGCCGAAAAGTCTGTTTACGACCGTCAAGATAGGGGTGCTGTTTTTTCTGCGGGCTCTTTTGTTCTTCCGTGGCTCCCATCTCGACGTGTTGGCCTCTGCGAAAAACTATTATTGCGATACGTCGGGCCCAACCACGTCCTTCGTCGGGTCACACCCATGACCTATAAAATTTCCGCGGCCACAAACTCATCGGCTGCTACACCCATAACGGAGGTAGTCCACGTTTCTGGTCTTAAGCCCTACAACGCCGACTCGCTCATTTAACAGGTACCAAGACGGAGCCTTAATGGCTGGGCTGACGATACGTCTATAGAACAGTCGCTTCGGCAAAAGCAGACACCAAAACGAAGGAAGACGCAACGTGGTTGTATTGCGTTGGACTCTCGAGCTACCCCGTTGGCCTGCATGACTGGGCGCTGTGTACAACGTCAAAACCCGCTGTCGACAAATAAATCTTCACCGTAACAATATAATCTACCACTCGTGAAAATGGCGTCACCTTTCACAACTATTATAAGAAGCTGAAGCTGGTAAAGAAGAGGATATTCAGCGTCGGGAAGGAAATGCGCCTCACTCCTTCATCGACCGTGTCCAGCAAGCACTTCGCTGACAGTGACATTTGCTATACCCGCCCTACGCGCTACCCTTTGATAAGCTTGGAACTGTGTTTAGGCCTGGCAAGTACCTCAGCAATTCATTGCGCGCAGCAACATACGTTGGCGGTTTATACCTGGTGAGGTGCCATCCCAAGACCTACCGCGAATGCCCCTCGACAGGGAGCCGACGACGCGGCGTCCGCACCACCTGTGGTTAGCGCGCCTCGCGAGCGCAGCTGAGTGGCGTAGGCCATCTAAGACTATGGCTTTATTAGGGTGGTCTACGTACATACAATCATAGCTTATAAATTATTCAGAAGTCAAGTGCTCGCCTAGCGCAAAGCTTGCCCGAAACTTGGAAGCGAAGCCTGTTGTCACTGTTTAGTGCACACTCAAAAAAGGTTGCCTTTAAGGGAAGATACGGGTCAAAAAACGCGAGTTTTTTTTTCAAAATTACCTGTTTTTTATTACAGCCTGTTTTGATAAGATTAGCACCTCAACCGTTATGAAAAAAATAATACAGGTCAAGACGTAACTGCAAATTCTTTAAAATTTCATCTAAAGAGCACAAGGTGCCTGTTAAAAGGCCGAAAGTGTGCAGTCGTCGAGCACGTTGCCGCAGATAATGCGCCGCCACTAGCCATTATTGATCGCATGAGTCGAAGAGTCGAGCCTCACTTTTCAAATACTAACAGTTTGTCTCGCTGATGCAGCGCAAGAAAAAATAAAAAAGAAGCACTCTTCTGCGTGTTTTTCGAGCGCCGCGACTGGCTTTTCACATGGTACGAATCGGGGACCGTCATTGGGCGCTGCGCTCCTGTATGTTCTGTAAAACTTGTTTGCGTGGTAGATGTCTTGTCGAGCAGAGCAGCTGAACAATGATTTCCTCGTATAATTATCTCCATTATGAATGAAAAAAGGCATTGCTCGCAAGTGAAAGCTATTGTGTGGCATGCTTTGTAGGAACAGGCTACGAGCAGCTGTTCCGATTTGCGGCAGTTGTTGGGTTGCGAAAGCCAATGCATCAAAAGTCATTCACACCCTTCAGCCGGAAAGTTTGTGATGGCGCAGTGGATGACGTCAGCGCCAATCTTGAGAGGTCGAAAGAACTCGCAGTAAGGGAACTTAGCAGGAACGACATTGCCGTTATGTACGATGGTATGTCGCACAAGCATGGCTGCAAAATGGCATGACACTGGATGTAGTTTAGATTTCGCAGTCCTGTCGAACTTTTTTCTAGCTTACAGTTTGCATAATGCTCTGCCAGATGGAGCGGAAGTTTGGCAAGCATTTCATGGCCCTGTCTGTGAGCGAAATGTCTGTGAGGAGTCGACTCAAAAAAGCTGAGAGGGACAAACTCATGGTGCTGGCGTACTTTAGTCGCTGTGGCCGCTAAGAGAAGGATTGTTCTTTTTTTTGTGAAAATTTCATCTGATTTAATGATATCTTTTATAAATAAATACTGAATTTTAACTTTGAAACTCGTTTTTCCCAAAGCACAAATTTTGCCATTTTTTCCAAAGTACCCCTCCTTTTCCGGGCACTTCTAGTGCTTGGATCTGCATGAAATCTTTCCTGAATTTTTTCCAAGGTAGGACAAATGCAATTATTTAGTTTACATTTCAATATTTTATTGTATAATAAAAAATGTATGTATACCTTTACTGGGGTAGGTGAAATATGAACTTTTTACGTCTACTTTTTCACGCATAATACATATTTTTATGGGCTTCCTAATTAGTTATTTGCGCTCTACTCTTATTTGACGCGTTATGAGCTATGAATAGTAACAAAATACAGAAGTTTAGGGATGAAAAGAGGGGGGGCAAACGGGTTAAGGTTTTCACTTGTAATGTTGCAGAGCTAAAAGTGTGTAACTTGCAAGAAAACTAATTATATTTAAACTTAGCATAAAAAGTTCCATAAACAGCTCAAGTTTTACTGCTCTAGGGTGAATATTTAAAAAAAAAAGTGTCTTCGAGTAGCATCTCCTGCAATGCAGATACTTTCAGTGGAGCTCCTTGAGCTTTTCGTTATGCGAACGCAAACTCATCCAGCTGCCCTTTGCTGTTTTTATGTCCTGTGCACGGTATATCTAATCGGTCATAACGCTTGTTAAATTTCGATTCCCATGCAGTGGCACCGTGTGGTATTAATATGAAGTATTTCGTAAGGTCGCTCTTGCTAAACAAAACACACTGCAGTCATTTGTATCGCCCAGAAGGTGCAAAGGCGAAGCTTGCCCCCTTCCAAAGTCACACGAGCACTTGCCCCTCAAGACTCCCCTTACTGTGATACAACACTAGATTGCACCCTGCCGACGACCATAGTGGCAATCCGAGCAAGATATTTTAAAGATTTCATATTGATGCTGCTTTGCATTTTTTGAAGATGCTACAAACGGTCGATTTACTGCCGAATCAGCAATTTAAACAACAGCTATGAAGTACTATCTCATGCGTTGTTTGCGAAAGCCAGAGTTGCCGCAATCAGCGATTCTCACTCATGTCCTCCTGTTAACTGTCACTATCCTTGCACTGCACAGAAAATGATAAGAGGAGAAGAGCAGGCGTACCCTCCTCTGAAGGATTTTTGTGAAAGCGAACGTCGTTTTCACGGGTGGTCGAAGCACACTGAGAAACAGAGCAGTATTTCACCAATGAGCAGCACTCGATCGCCACGAGAACGTTCTGTGGCGGGTTCGCTAGTCCAGGAATAAGCTGTAATGGTCATGTGATCTCCATTAACGGCCTCGACTACACTTTCAACAACGTAGCCTTCATCGTAAACCACTGCGCCGTCAACGAGACGCAGTGGCGTTTCGCTACCTGTATCTACATGCTTGTAGATGCTGGAGTAATGCACGCCTATTAAAAATTAAAAAAAAACCCACCTGAACTATTTGAAATCACACAGCGGAAGCTTCAGCTGACGAGCGAGTGTGGCGTAATCGTTCTGCTGTTGTTATGTTTACGTTGTGCCATGCCACCCCTACCAGGGCAACGTCCTGCGCATGCGTGCCATACAGGCACATGCATATATTCAGAGTAAATAAAAAGTACGGGGGCGTTTTCCCATGTTGTTCGTCACCGAAACCCAACATGGTGTCAGAAGTTTTGCGCACTGCTTTTCGAGCTATGGCGAGTGCAGAAAATACGGGTTTCTGCCAGCCCTTCCCGGTACAACCACCAAAAAGCTTCAACTTTGACAAGGTGTCAAAGTGGCCGGCGTGGGTGCAAGACTTCGATGATTATCAATTTGCTTCCGGGCTTAGCGAGCGAACTAGGAGGCCCAGGTATGTACGCTGATGTATACGATGGGGCGACATGCTCGCAACATATTTCGGACCTTTGAATTATCGGAAGAAGAGTCAAAGGAGTATGAAGTGGTGAAGAAACGCTTCGACGCATACTTCATTGCCACACGGATATTGGTCTACGAAAGTGCGTGCTTCCATCGTCGCCACCAAGCTGCAGGTGAATCAGTGGACCAGTACGTGACGGCTTTACATACCCTGGCTGATAGGTGTGACTATGGCGTGATGAAAGAGAGGATGATCCTTGACCGTTTTGTCGTTGGACTACGGGACTCCAAGCTGTCTGAGGCCCTGCAAATGGACGCAACACTGAATCTGAAAACTGCACTGTCCAGGGCATAAACGAAAGAAGCGGTATGACAACAACAGCACGATCTTCACAGCAGTGCGCACCAACAAACAACCAGCCTTGAGGTCGACACAGAGCATCGAGAAGCTTGCGGGTGGGTAGAGCACCAACGGGTAAACAAAGATGTCTGAAAGTGTGTGGCGTGTGGCAGAGCCCGTCATTGGAAGTCATCGTGTCCTGAAAAAGGAGCAATCTGCTACGGGTGCCAACGGCGGGGATACTTCGCTGCGGTGTGCCCACAAAGGCAGGACTTCACGAATGCCGAAGCAAGTGCATCCGAGGTATACCTGTGCAGTATTTGCCGGACTCATGCTTCGAGTGAGCACTTAGATCGGAAAGGTGTAACGTACTCTGTTGGGACTTTAGGTGATACGTTTGCAAGAGCTCGCTTTGTTCAAGTCGCTATTGACGGGGTGACCGTATCTGCTAAAGTCGACACAGGAGCAAAGGTCAACGTAGTTCCAGCATCCTTACCCTGTGTACCAAATATCTACAGCAGTCTAACGTAATTTTGAAGGGGCCAGGCAGTGAAGTGTTAGACCTAAAAAGAAAATTCACTGCCAATATTTTGTGGAGACGGTGTCAGGTTAGGCAGGACGTTTTTGTCGTCAACTCAGCGAGTAATGTCATTTTAGGCTTGCCAGCAATAGAAGCTTTAGGAATTGTGAAATTTGTAGACGAGGCCTCAGTTCATCAAATTGTGCGAACGCGCTTCCTTTCTTTGTTCCACGGTTTAGGTACCATGAAAGGAGAATACTGTATTAGTCGCAAAGAATACGCAGTGCCCTATGCTATTCACACCGCTCGTCGTATACCCATCCCGCTGAGGGTCGGCGTGAAATGCGAGCTACAGAAAATGGAAAGAAACGGAGTCATTCGTAGAGTGAAAGGGCCGACCAAATGGTGTGCTGGCATAGTGCCAGTCTTGAAGCCTTCCGGAATTTCAGATCTGTGTTTATCTTACGCAGTTGAATAAGAGTGTGAAACGTGAGCGGTTTGTGCTCCCCACTGTTGTTTGAGACACTTGCGCTGCTTAGCGGAGCAATTATGTTTTCTAAACTTGACGAGAACTCGGGACTACATCAGGTAAAGCTAAGCAAGGGCGGTCAGCTACTGACAACGTTTATTACTCCTTTTGGACGTTATTTCTTTGAGCGTCTGCCGTTTGGAATAACATCTGCTCCTGAGTACTTTCAAAGGCAGATGTGTGAAACCCTTGATGCAGTGCCGGGGGTCGTAAACCTAGTGGACAATGTACTGGTGTTTGGTTCGTCTCAGAGCATCATGAGAGACTGTTCCAGATTTTAAACCGATTGGCAGAAGCTGGTGTAACCCTGAAGCGGGAAAAATGTCAGTTCAGTGTAAAAGAGCTTTGTTTTTTGAGATGCCGAGTGAGCAAAGATGGCATACGACCGGACCCAGCTAAAGTTAGGGCGATCAGTGATATGAAGCCACCGGAAAGTGTAAGTGAGATGCGCCGATTCCTTGTTCTCGCAAATCATTGCTCGTGGTTTATACCCGACTTAGCAGATAAGACCGCGCCGTTACGTCAGTTGCTGCAAAGGAACAAGAAGTGGATTTGAACTGCACCTCAGCAGATGGCCTTTGACAGCGTAAAACAGGCCATCTGTTCCGATAGATGTATGGCAAAGTTTGATCCGCGTAATCCAACTATTCTTTCTACAGACGCATCTTTGTAGGTTAAGGGGCAGTTCTGGTTCAGGTACAACCAAACAAAGATAAACGGCCAGTTGTGTTTATTTCCAGATCATTGACACCAATAGAATTGCGGTATGCGCAAATTAAAAAGGAGACCCCAGCTCTAACTTGGGCAGCTGAACGTCTTGAAAGTTACGTGCGTGGGCTTTACATAACGCTGAAAACAGATCATAAACCGCTGGTCACATTGCAAGGAAGGAACCCGCTTGATTTTTTGCCACTGCGCATTCAGCGATTTTGAATGCGTCGGATACGATTCAGTTTCGTGGTGGAATATGTTCTAGGGAAAAACTTGCAAATTGCTGACGCACTTTCTAGAGCGCCAATGGGACAGCAAAACAGTAAGGATGTCTTTTCGGTAGAAGAGGTCAACTCGTTTGTTTCTGGGGTGTAGTCAGAGTTGGGTGAGTCGGACCAGTTTCGACTGGTTGCTGAAGAACAGCCAAAGGACGAAACTTGACGTATGTTGTGCCGTTATTTTCGTGAAGGATGGCCGAGAACAGCTTCGATGTCAAGCGTATTGAGGCCATATTGGCAAGATCGTGTGGCTCTGAGCGTCTGCAAAGGAGCGCTCATGCATGACACGCGCCTCGTTGTGCCGCACTCCCTCCAGAGGAGAATGTTAAGTCTGCTTCACGAAGGCCATCAGGGTATCGTGAGGTGCAGGGCGAGAGCAAGAGAATTAGTTTGGTGGTCTGGTTTAAGCTCTCAGCTTGCAACCGTGGTTGGCGATTGCCGCATTTGTTCACAGGTTCGAGACCAGTCAAGCGAACCTATGATCCCAACTCGGCCTTCTAATCGCCCATGGCAAAGGGTCGCAGCAGATATCTTCTACTAACATGGCCGGAACTACTTGCTTTTAGTGGACTATCTATCGTGCTTTCCTGAGTTGTGTTTGCTGACATCTCTTACCTTCACCAGCGTTGTTAGTCACAACAAAGATGTATTTGCAAGGCACAGTATTCCGGAAGTGCTGGTAACGGACAACGGTGCTCAATTTATTAGTGAGGAATTTAAGGCGTTCGCGAGGGCTTATGGATTCCAGAGGGTGACGTGTAGCCCGAGGCACCCGCAGGTAAATGGGGAGGTAGAACGAATGTTGAAAACAGTAAAAGGGCTACTTTTAAAGTCTCATGATCCCTATTTGGCTCTGTTAGCCTACAGGGACACCCCGGGGCTACTAGGTAGAACACCAGCGGAGCTGCTCGTGGGACGGCGGCTTCGTGCCAACCTGCCTCTCCATCCAGACAAGTTGATTCCAAGGATGCCCATCCTGAAAGAGGTGCGGGAAAAGGATGCGGCTGCCCGGGACAAGCAGAGACAAAATTACGATCGCCGCCACGCTTTCCGCCACCTTGTCCCTTTGGCACCCGGGGACAGTGTCTGGGTTAAGGACTGCAGACGGGAAGGCGTCATCTGTCGGCGCGCTAAACGGCCGTGGTCGTATGTTGATGGTTTGGAAAGTGGCCTCCAGATCGTACGCAACAGGAAATTGATAGTCAAGCAAGCGCTAAGCAGAGTCCCAGAATCCTACGACGTGTCGTATGACTTTCCCCCCTGGCCTGGAAACTTCAATTGCTAGCAGCCAGCCCAACTCCCAAGTTCCCCCCTGCGATCGCAAAGACGATCGAAGCGATATTCAACTGCCACGAATTCCAGGCGAATATGTTACCCGATTCGGTAGAATTGTAAGAAAACCAGACCGTTATGGTATTTATGAAAGCAGTGCTGTAGGTAACTTTTGGACTTGTGTGTGCAGGTAACTTTTGACTGGTGTGTGGCTCTTTTCGTTCTGTTCAGTTAGTATGAATGCAATAAGAAATGCTTTTTACGGTGTTTTTACAGTTTTTCTGTTTAAAAGGGGAGATGTGGCGTATTCGTTCAGCTGTTATCATGTTTACGTTGTGCCATGCCACCCCTACCTGGGCAACGCCCTGTACCTGGGCAACGCCCTGTGCAGGCACATGTATATAATCAGAGTAAATAAAGAGTACGGGGGCGTTTTCCCGTTCGTGTTCAACACGGTGTCGTTCGGCACGGAAACCCGACAGTGAGAACATTCACACATAGTTTCGATTACTATTGCAATGCGATTGCCGGCATCGGTGTGATTGTCGGCCATGTCAGAGGTTCGTGGGAACGGTTCATTTGGCTGCACCTAAAACCAATTCATAATTGCTCTCGAAAACTTTCGTTGCGGGTGTTAGTGAACTACGCACAGGAATAGTAGCTGCTGCTTCGGGTTTGAGAGTGGTGACCACAAACAGACGTAACACGCGAGAGGGCAACCCTCCAAGATCTCATGCCCACTATTCACTGGTGCACGAAACATACGAAGTGGTTTGTCTTCGTTTTACAGCTAAAGCTGTTATAACATAAGAACATGGGTCTCGCGCAGCACCGTATATTGTTGTCAGCCGATGCCACCGCTGGTGTCCGTAAACAGTATAGAAAAAAGTCTGTAAATAGAAAACACCAATGACACAGTGGGGCTCGAACTGAGGTCTACTGCGTGTCAGCCCAGTATTTTACCAGTGAGCCATGAAGGTTCTTGGAACTTGTACGCCATGTTGCCTTAGTTAGGCTTGATATCGGGAAAAAATCACGTTAATAGGAGTAATAAAGCAATTTAGAACAACAGAGGAACAACCAGGCGTCACAGATTGCCAATACTCCAACCCATTTTAAATGCTTGTTCTTGACCAGCAATTAAAAGCGAAGCATTTTTAGCGAGCTTTGGTGACTATGCGCGGACCTATCTATCTATCTATCTATCTATCTATCTATCTATCTATCTATCTATCTATCTATCTATCTATCTATCTATCTGTCTGTCTGTCTATCTGTCTGTCTGTCTGTCTGTCTGTCTGTCTGTCGGTCGGTCTGTCTGTCGGTCTGTCTGTCTGTCTGTCTGTCTGTCTGTCTGTCTGTCTGTCTGTCTGTCTGTCTGTCTGTCTGTCTGTCTATCTATCTATCTATCTATCTATCTATCTATCTATCTATCTATCTATCTATCTATCTATCTATCTATCTATCTATCTATCTATCTATCTATCTATCTATCTATCTATCTATCTGTCTGTCTGTCTGTCTGTCTGTCTGTCTGTCTGTCTGTCTGTCTGTCTGTCTGTCTGTCTGTCTGTCTGTCTATCTATCTATCTATCTATCTATCTATCTGTCTGTCTGTCTGTCTGTCTGTCTGTCTGTCTGTCTGTCTGTCTGTCTGTCTGTCTGTCTGTCTGTCTGTCTGTCTGTCTGTCTGTCTGTCTTTAAAGCCGCCTACGACTTTTATCTTTCGTGGCTATTTCAATAATGGCATCAATACCAAAATCGATGTGGCATAACAAGACTGTATGGCGAGCATACTTGAAAAACCTTAACGTCCCAATCATGAAATGAATGTCATGCAAGTAAAAACAACATATATATATATATATATATATATATATGTATATATATATATATATATATATACGAAAGAAAGATGAGGAGGAGTGCCACATACCAGCTCCATGCTCCATGATCAAGAGCAAGCAGTGTGTCGTGCAAAAGAAGCAGTGAACTGAGAACAACAGCATTCACCTACGATACTGACGATGCTGAAAGGGAAACGTACAACGATGAGTTGTTCGCCATGTTTGGAGCATTGTTTCGTAGTGTAAGCACTGAGTTGTATGACGAATCGCATAACATATGCACTGCGCTGCAGGCTGCAGCGCAGTGCATATGTAATGTGATCGACTGACACATGTGCGTTGAGATTCAGTGAGTTAGTGGGTGCCACTCACCTTTGTTGAGTCAGGTTGCAGAGAACTTACCAGGTAGACAATAGAGCCCAGATGGTATTTGAAACCTGCCAGATACAATAGAAGATCTTCAAAAGCTCAGGACCACCTTCGAAAAGCTTCATTTAGGAACTGCATTCGCTTGGAATACTTCTTTCTTACTTGCTTGGAATACTTCTTTCTTACTTGCTCAGGATGCCACTTGACCAGTTTTAACATCGGTAAAGGTGTTGACACACCTGCCTAACGCAGTGCCACGCAACAACCTGTTTAGAGCGAGAGACTGTATTGAAATCCCGCCAGAGGAATGCCACACTCGTGCACTTCGGCATCACCATCTTTTGTTTCTCAAGAGAGGAATATAAGACGATGTTGATGTGCGTGAGTAAGGCGCTGGGTTCGTGCTGGTGGCGGGAGCTCAGGGCTAGGCGCTGCCAGGCCCTTTTGAGGGTGGCACGCGGAGCTGCCTTTCTTAGCTGGGGCCGGGTGCTCGACACGAAATTGAAGATCTGCTATATTGCGTTAAAATTAATAATGCAGCGTTCGGCCAGGGGAATCAAGCTATGCTTCTCACCTCACTCTTCATAAGAGGACTAATGTAACAGTTCAAACCCGTTTTCATTTTTCCGTCATGATTTTTGCAACTATAATTACCTTTGTTTTGAAATAACAAGACAATTTCTAGATAAAAAAAGCTAAGGGCTAGTTTTACTTATCATACTTCGGGCGGAAACTTGAGCTTCGTAAACGTCAGTCTTACATTAAAAAGGTGAGTTTTCTCCATACTTTAAATACATTGAATCAATCAAAGTACCTGAAACTTGTATATTAGAATTTCAGTGCCACAAATTGATACGTTATTTTTTTATTCTTTGATTACTTAGGTACAGGCACCTCACTACGAGCTGGTTTGGCAGCATTAGGATATCGTTATCACTTGTATGTCTTGCGCGTATTCACGCTGTTATGACCAGCGTCGGGGCTGACAAGGAATCGGCGTTCCTTTTCATGTTCAAACAAGTCGTCGACTGGTCGGAACGACAGAGAGCAAGGACATTGGTAGTACTATTGGTAACCTGGTAGAGCAGGCGGAGTTGGAGCCAGGTCAAAAGGCGGAACCGAAAAAAACTATTGTTTGAATTTAAAGAAATATTTTCAGACACACCCGGCAGAACCGCAGCCCTAGTTCATGATATTGAGCTGACATCATTAGATCGAATACGTTCTAAAGGTTACCGTGTTTGCCCTAGGCAACGGGAAATAATGGCCACGGGGATAAACCGAGTGCTCGAGCTAGGAGTGATTGAGCCAGGGGAGAGTGATTATACCTCGCCTCTGCTCTTGGTTGAGGTCCCGGGGAAGGAGACACGGCCGTGTATTGACTACCGGAGGCTCACCTCGATTACAAAAGACCAAACATATCCAATTCCGCATATCGAAGAAAGGCTTGAGCAAGTCAGCAGTGCCAATTTTATCTCGATTTTGGATTTATACAGGGGGTACAGGCAGGTGTCTCTAACGTAGAGGGCTAGTAGGCTTGCGGCATTTATATCCCCGATGGAAACCTTCCGGCCGAAGGTCCCTAGTTTTGGATTAAAGAAATCCTCCTATTGCTTTTCTGGACCAATGAAGAAAGTGCTATAGGGTATGCAGGACATTGCTCTCCCGTACCTAGATGATATCGCTATTTTTTTCGTTCTGGGTAGACCACATGAAACACTTGCGAGCGGTGCTATGTCGTCTGCGTGAGGCCGGCTTAACTGTGAAGGCTGCTAAATGCCGATTGGGGCGCGCTGAGGTAGCTTATCTAGGGCATGTAAAAGGTCAAGGCTGCCGCCGGCCATCAGAGGTGAAGCTGGCCGCAATAGATAAGTTTCCACAACCACGAACCAAGAAGGACATTCGGTCGTTTGTTGGTTTGGCCGGTTATTACCAAAGGTATACCCGCGTTACTCGGACATTGCAAGTTCCTTGACAGACGCTCTTAGGAAGACTGAACCACAGATCGTATAACGGAATGGGGCCAAGGAACATGCGTTTTTTACACTAAAGAAGGCACTGACGAGTCAGCCAGTGTTGAGCGCGCCTGACTACTCTAAGCCATTCGTTCTTCAGTGTGACGCCAGCGACAGGGGTATGGGCGTTGTGCTTTGTCAAAGGGGAGAGAACGACCAGGAACACCCTGTATTGTATGCAAGTAGAAAGCTTTCGGTTCGTGAAGAATCCAACAGTGTGTCAGAAAAGGAATGTGCCTGCGTTGTTTGGGCTGTGCAGAAGCTAGCCAGCTACATCGCCGGTTCCAGGTTCACAATAGGGACTGATCACTGTGCCCTCACTGGGCTACAGTCCATGTCATCGAAAAACAGCCGTCTCTTGCGCTGGAGCTTAGCTCTTCAACAATTCACTTTTGATATTCATTACAAGAATGGTTAGCTCAACGGCAACGCAGATGGTCTGAGTTGTTTCCGCTAGTGCCCCGAAGGCTTCAAAAGAATTTTCTGCTTTGTGTTTTCGGTTTGAGGCCTAAAAATTTCCTGTATTTATCCAGTAATGTGCCAAGTGTTTTGTTTAATTTCATGTGTTCAAGAGTGGCTGAATTGGTGTTTCTACATGGCAGGCGAAACAGAATTAAAGTCAAGGTCCGGTGATTCTTAGTCCGGTGATTCTTGGTGGGGAGTCGCAATGTGTTTGCTTGTTTGTGGTTGGACTTTCGGCGCAGCTTCCAGTCTCATTTGGCGTGTGCGGAGAATGTGATGGAGGGAGGCACCTCATCCCTGCGAGCAACGCTCTCTTGGTTCATGATCAGCGGATTCATTGTTCGGGACAAGAGAAATAGAGGAAGAGCCGACAAGCTGCAATAAAGATCCCGCTGCACAGTACCTGCTGGCCACTGCACCTAGGGATCTTCCTTCCCCGGCGGAGAAGCTGTTATGACCGGCGTCGGGGCTGACAAGGGATCGGCGTTCCTTTTGATGTTCAAATAAGTCGCCGACTGGTCGGCGGCCTACGTCCACCAGGTATTGTTTCCGCCTGGCCGGAGGGTGAGGCGTCTTGCCACCCTGACGCCGTAAGCCGTTCAGAAGACGACTACGAGTGCGGCAACTTCTTTAGAAGATGACGGTGGTGGCGGCCGCAAATCGCCCCGCTAGTTAAGCAGGAAGCTCTGCCGACCATTTTAAGCTTGTTTGCGGCAGCCCTTTTGATGAATGCTGTCATGAGCTTCAGACTCCTCCCAGCGGCACACATCGACGAGGAACAGCCATGTTTGTGCCACATGGCCATGCAGAAAGCATGCTTCAATATCGGACGTTCACGTGGGCCATGCATGCCCGTCACCCTCGCTGGTTGTGTGTGATCCGTGATTGGACAGTGCCATCTGTACGCATTCCCCACTCTACGGATCTTGGGAGAACATACCCTATTTATTGAGCCCTCCTGGCTCATTCGGTGTGCTTTTTCGAGTAGAGAGCTCGCCATCTACGAAGAACACCACTATCTAACTAAACTTTTTATTAACCTCTGTAGTGTAAATAAATGTCTGTTATCTGTTTTCCCGTACAAGCATTGCTCCTCATTGTAAGAGACGAGTCCGATGGGGTGGCCAGCTACCAACGACGAGACCCACCGGACCGAGACGCGAGAACGCTTACCAAGTGTGCTGTCATGGTAAGGAAGGAAGGAAGGAAGGAAGGAAGGAAGGAAGGAAGGAAGGAAGGAAGGAAATAAAAAAAAGAAAGAAAGAAGGAAGGAAGGAAGGAAGGAAGGAAGGAAGGAAGGAAGGAAGGAAGGAAGGAAGGAAGGAAGGAAGGAAAAACTTTATTTGAAAGGTTTTGAACAGGGGTCAAGAGCTTGATAGGTGGGGTCCCAAGTTCAGGGCTCCACTGGCTGCCGCTGCCTGCTTGACGTGAAGCAGAAGTGCAAGCTGCACCTCTGGGTCAGAGCTGGCGAGTTGTGCCTCCCACTGCTCGAAAGTATTACAAAGCTTGTACTGACCTAAATAGGTATATAAATTTGGTGGTCGTTTAAGGCATCCCCACGAAATGTGGTAGAGCGTGGCGAGCCGCCACACCACGGACACGCATGCCCATACAGCGTTGAAAAAATTTTGTGTAATCTTTGAAGATTGGGAAAGACTCCCGTTTGAATTCGGAGGAGGTCAGTCGCGTCCTCCCCTTCAAATGATTTGGGGGGGGGGCGCTATATTTTTGTCGCATACCTCACTGGTTAGCAAGAATTTCGCGAGGGGTAATTCTGGATGGGTCATATTCCTCCTCGATAGTTTCCTCCTGGAGTGTTTCAAAGGATTGAGTGTGCTGTCGAAGCTCTGCTCGGTTTGTGAACCTTCAAGCACAAGCGTCGACACTTCCGTTCCCCTCCAGGCCTGCGTGTCCTGGACAGCAGATCAGTGTCTATTTGTTCGTCAATCTGCCGCCTAACAATTTGCTTATTTTTATCAGAAGGCAGCCTCTTAAAAAGAAACGGCACACTTCCTGCGAGTCGGAAATGATATTTGTCTGCGGTTCATCTCTCTGTTCCTGCGCTTTGATTGCAAGGGCAATGGCAAAGCGTTCCGCCTTGGCGATCGAGGAAGTGTACAGCGATGCACATGTCACCATGCAGTTGTCGATGCTAAGTACTGATGCAACTGACCGTTTAAAATTGTACCTCAAAGCGTCCACATGCAAAACATTTAATTTGTTTTTGAATGTTTTTCGGAGTCATCGCACTCTATCCTTTCTGCGCTTTCTGTTTGTTTTTGCGTCCATGTTCTTGGGCCGCGGTGAGGTCGAGGTCTTGCTGCAGACTGAATCCGGCATTTCTACAAGAACTTCGTCCAGGTTCGGGGGGTATGGTGGGAAGCCCACGCTAGCAAGTATCTCTCTCCCTGCTTTCGTTTGGCTTAGACGATTTCTCTGTGCAGTCGGTACCGTTGTCTTTAGCTCAGGGTATGTATTATGTATACAAAGGTCCGAAAGCTTTTGGGTTGGTGTGCTTACCGGGAGCCCTATGGCCACTTTGTAGTCGCCCTTGATTATAGACTTGATAGTTTCTTCTTCTGATTTGTTTACCACGTGGAAAGGTACACTATACGTAACGTTGCACAGTACAAGTGCCTGTACTAATCTAATTGTGTCTCTTTCCTTCATTCTCTGTTTGTGGTATATTATTCTATGGATCATTCGTGCAACTTGTTTTGTGGCTGATTTTAACATGCTTATTGTATGGTTCGCTCGTCCATTACTTTAAACCAATTAACCAAGAATACGTGCGATGGTCACCTCACATACGTTGACACCTTGAATGAGTATGTCGATGCTTCCTTCACTTTTGTATCTTTTTCCATGTACCCTGATAATTTCATATTTTTCTGGGGCACGGCAGAACCCGCTTGCCTTCGCAAAGTTTCCATTGCTGTTGCAGCCTCTTGAAGTGTCTGTTCTTTGTTAGCCAGAGATACACGCGTTGCCCATAGGGTGATATTATCCGCATAGAGAGTGTATCCTAACTGCGGAACTTCATCCAGAGCCCGTGTGAGTCCTAACATGGCGATATTAAAGAGCAGGAGAAAGAGGGTGGCTCCTAGAGGGGTACTTTTGTTTGGCATCTCAAAAGCGTCTGACGGGACTTTTGCTACGCTTATCGAAGCCCACTTTTTTGTGAGGAATGCCTTGATGTAATTGTAGGTGTTTGTCTCACATCCGATGTTGTTCAATTCCGTTAGGGTGGCCTTATGCGAGATGTTGTCAAATGATCCTTTTAGGTCAAGGGCTAGTAGTAGATGTTCTCCTCCTGTAGGTATATAGCTCAAAAGTTCCTCTTGTAATAGGAGAATTGCGTCTTGAGTGGAGAAACCAAACATAGTGCCTGAAAAAAAACCGTTGTCCTCTATAAAGCTCTGGAGCTGATTATGAATAACCTTTTCGAAAAGCTTTCCCATGCATGACGTCAAGGATATGGGCGAAGTGCCTACAGGGATGGCTTCTTTCCGGGTTTCGGTATCGTAACAATTTTGGCCACTTTCCAATCCTCGGATATTTTACGTTTGAGCCATTAGTTGTCATTAAAATGGTTTGTCAGTGCCTCTATAACCTAAACGCTTAGGTTCTTTATCCTTGCAATTGTGATTTGATCTGAACCTGGGGCAAAATTGCTCTTGGCTGCTTGGGCAGCCGCAAAGACCTCTTCCTTAGTGATTGGGGCGTCGAGTCTCTCGTTTTTCGCACCAGTGTACTGGATTTGAATACTGAAACTATCGGTATTCTCTCCTATGTGTCTGTCCTTAAGTGCTTGTATGAACTCTTCCTCTGTGCGCGGAAAATCATGAATTATTCGTTCTAGTGTTCTGTTGAGGGCCAATTTAGATTTTTCTGGGTCAAGCATGCTCCTTAGTATGGCCCAAGTTTTTGCAGTGCTCAGTGTGTCGTGTAGTGAACTGCAGAACTGGATCCATCTCTCAGTTGCAATTTTGCTAGTGCATTGATTTGCCTTCTCTCCTGAAGCAGTGATTCTACGGAGAAGGTTCTGGTTGAGTCGCTGGTTTTTCCACCTTTTGAGCATACTGCGCCTGCTCTGCCACAGGTTGATCAGTTGCCTGTCGACTGCAGGAGTCTCTGCTGTTTTTGTGATACGTTAGATGTTTGTTTGTGAACTGAGATTATATACTCTGACCCTTCCCCAATCGACTCCGGGACAGAGTCGGGTGGGGGATCACGTCGTCTGTACCTTTCCCAGTCAGTGATCACCACGTCTCCTGCGACCCTTCGTAGTTTTGAAGTTGACAGTGAAATGCTAATTACGTAGTGATCTCTGCCAAAACTTTCTTCCAGGTTTGTTCAGTTAGTGTCGTTAATATTTCGTGTGAATGTCAGATCTGGGAATGTGTCTCGACTTACGCTGTTACCCAGCCTCGTAGGTTTTGTGGGTAGAGTAATTAAGCTCAATCATAGCTTGGATACGGCGTGTTCGAGACGCATCCCCTTAGGGGAATCTCTGGAATAACCCCAGGTGGTGCTCGGTGCGTTAAAGTCGCCCAATACCTCAAGTCGATCTCTCGCCCCTGCGATTCCGACGACATCTTTGACATCTTTCCGTAGTGCCCCAAAGTCCTCGTGTTTATCTTTGGGAGGGCTGTATATAATTAATATTACCATTTTCAATTTGCCTCTCTTCAGAGGAAGTAGTGTGATTATCTCATGATTTATCCGCATATTTTCTGTGTGCTCAACCTTCGCTGCAATACTTTTGCTACCCAGCGAGGCTACGCGAAGATAATTTGGATCATGTAAACAATAATATCCCCGCAGTTTGACCATCTTGGTTCCAACTTCCTGCAGGCATATTACGTCTGGCTGAATTGGTACCGAGTTCATTAATCTCGGAGTGCTGCGGCGCGCTTGTGAAAAGTGCGACAGTTCTACTGACAAATCTCTAAATGTTTTGCACTAGTTATATTATTTTTGGTCATGCTGCATGGTCGTATTCATGCTGTCGTGGCCCGCTTTGGATGGTTTGTCAATAACCGGGCTGGACAGGGAGCATTTGTTTAGTGCCCTCTGCAAGCTTCCTACAGCATCGTTAACATACTGCCTCTGAATTTTTAGTTCTTCTACAAAAAACGTTTTCATTCCCGCCATGAAATCAGCTAGAAGTTCATGTAGAGTAGCTATGCTTTCCCTGTTTGCTTGAACCTGTGTCGGCACTTGCTTTACTAGTTCACTGCTTTCTGATTGAGTAGCAAACAAGTCTTCGTCTATCGTTTCCTCGCTCGTTTCTGCCCTATCCTTTATGTTGGCAAGACACTCCTGCGCCTCTTCATTGCCTTCGGTGGGGTTGCCTACCAACCCAGTGTTTTGTATTTTCTTAATTGCATTTTCTAATTTGCTTTCCATTGACGAGATGGCCAGTTTATACTGTTTCTGCTCCGCAGCCATTTGATTTCTAAGGTGTTTAATTTCTTGTGTCAATCTTTTGTTCTCCTCTAGAATTTTCCTATACTGGGAGCTATCAGTTACCGGAACATTGGGAGGCACTGAACTCGCCCAGCTCACCTTGTTTGGTTGGTTGTTTTGTACGTCCTCCGTACTAAGGTTAGTGGTTGCTGCTGATTCTTCTTTCCTGGCATAGGCGAGCTTGTTTCCCAGCTGCCGCTTGGTGTTTTCTTCAAGTTTAGCTTGCCAGGGGCCCCCACAGGCTTCCTGATGTTTCGCTGTTGCGTGGTCTTTGATGTTGATCTTGATCGTTATCTGTAGCTGGATCTAGATGTCTGCCGCTTCTGGAGCGTCGCTTCCTCTCGGTCTGAGCTGAACCAACGAGAAGGTTTCTGCTAGTGTTGCTCAAGTTGCGGGAAATCCTTCTCGGCGTAGGTAAACTCTGTCTGTCTTCTAGGCGTCTCCACTCGCGATATATGGGGAGCCACATTTTTCAGTTTCTTTCTGCACGATTTGTCTCCTGTACCGTGCTCTTCACCGCACATGGCGCAGTTTAGGGCACAGTCGTGTTCTATAGTAGGATCACACGTCCCACACTTAGAGCACACGTTGGCATTCGGAGTCGGGTACACATCGGTTCGGTGTCCAGTTGAACGACAAATCTTGAAACCTGTACGGTAGGCTTGTATGGATAACAGATCGACTCTGCACCTACAAAATAGACACACCTGGGGAGCACGTCACCCGTGAAAGTTATTATTGCTGACTTCGAGGAGCCCACCATCCTGGCTCTCTCTATCTTCATCCCTTGTGTCCGTATTCATAGGTTTGCCTTCAGGTCGGCCTGAGTGGTTTCGGGTGGTAGTCCGTGAACGATGCCTCGGAGCACGTCTTCTGGGTCAACCACGTACGCGATGAAGGGGTGAATACGTCCTCTGATTTTCAATTGGTTGATCTCTCTAAGCCTGCCCGCCACTTGTTCGTGTGGCGTGGACAGTATTATAATGTTCGATTGGGGGTGAACCCACAGCAAAAAACTTTCTCCTCTAAAGCTGTTCCGGCAGGCCTCTATCACTGCCATAGAGAGCTCCGATCGAAATAGAGTTTTCCCTGTGAGGCCCTCGTGCGGTCTCAAGATAACCTTTAAGACTTCCTTTTGAAGGGGCGTTGGTATTCAGCGTTTTCTGCGCTGGAAATCCCGCTTGACTTGGCTGTACCATGCTGCATCGAAAGGCAGATGAAATGCTGACTTTTTGCTTTTCTTCTCTGGTCTCTTCTCGGGTTTTTTCTGGCTTTGTTCAGGTATCTTTTTTTCTTCTGCATGAAAGGAAGGTGTGCCAGCCGTCCCCTGTCTAAGTAAGAAGCAGACCCGCGTCGTCGTCTTTCTTGTTATCGAGAGACGCGGCGCTGTGCGCTCGCGCATCGTTACTTGGTTCCTCGTTTGATTAGACGCTACTCCCATCCTTAGGTTTATTCTCCGACACAAGAGATGCGAAGGGAGGGTCTTCGTCGACGTCCATGTAGACGAAGAATTTCTAGGCGTCCTTATGCATGCATGCTCAGTAAAAACAGGGGAATGGGCCGACATCCGTTTTCTTCTGCGCAAAGCGTATAGTCCAAAAGGTAGGTTGAATGGCACTCAACATTGACTTCTAACTTGGTCAGAAAATGTGATGAGGATATATGGTGTTTTTCGGCTCAAGGGCCATGTGATGGCCAAAGAGCGCCAGTTCATGGGACAAGAAATGTGGACAATGATTGTAATTAGCGGCTGTATAAGGGCCGTAAAATTCCTCGGAGTAAGGCGGGTAAAAACATACAAGTAATGAAATAATGACCATGCCATGAAAGGTGTGTGTGGTGTAAATAGGTGACAAAAGTTGGTGATAATGTAAAACGATGGTAGACATGTATGGCATTAGCATAAGTACCTCACTCATTCATACCTTTGCGTCCAAGGGCCGTGAAGCAAGTGCTCTCCTGTGTAGCCCACCGCAGCAAAAACCTCTCTGGGGAGGTCGTGCTACGAAATGCCCGGGTATATGATATAAAAATTATGAATTTCTTTTAAAAACG
Organism: Rhipicephalus microplus; assembly: GCF_043290135.1. NCBI lineage: Eukaryota > Metazoa > Arthropoda > Arachnida > Ixodida > Ixodidae > Rhipicephalus > Rhipicephalus microplus. Next base: position 92,101,398 of record NC_134700.1, read on the forward strand.
CTAACAATGATTTATGACTAAAAAGCGGTTCCCTACCAACGAACATTGCAGGGTGTAAAGGTATATGTTGTCGGTAGGGTAATGGAAAATGCTGTTTTCTTAGAGTTTCTAAGTGTTTGCACTGAATTAACATGTGAAGGACTGTTAATGCTTCACCACATCTGTCACAAAATGGTGGATCGCCACCGGACAAAAGATATGTGTGTGTCGTGTATGTGTGTCCTATCCTAAGTCTCGTTAGTATTACCTCTGTATGACGCGATTTTGATACTGGCAGCCAATGACCAAGGTGTGGCTTAATAATGTGTAGTTTGTTTTGTGTGTGTGTATCCCACTTGCTCTGCCAGTAGTCCCTGAGGTTTCGTTTGAGAGACGGCTTAAGATCAAACGTCGGGATTAATATGGGTGTAGGGGCAGTGCTTTTGTGGACGGATGCAGCGAGCCGATCCGCCCTCACAATGCCTTGGATCTCACGGTGCCCTGGCAACCAGCACACTACAACATGTTGTTTCAGTGCGTAGAGAAATTGGAGTAAAGTGAGACAAGGACCGGGTTTTTTGTGTTTTAAGACTGTGCAGAGCAGTTACCACACTGAGGAACTTTGTATAAATTACTGCTTTTTGTATTTGTAGTTGTTTGGTGTGTTAGCTGCCACAAGTATCGCGTAAGCTTCCGCTGTGAAGATACTTGTGCCTGGATGTAGAGGGCCAGCATCCGAAAAGGATGGGCCGACAGCAGCGTAGGACACCGAGGAGTTAGACTTGGAGGCATTTGTAAAGAACTCAGGACGTGTGTATTTGTGTTGAAGTTCCAGGAAGTATGTTCGGATATGGGCAATAGGTGCATGTTTTGTAACTTCTAGGATAGACACATCGCAGTCTATAGTCTGCCACTGCCACGGTAGCGGGTATGCTACAGGAGCCACTAAACTCTGTTCAAGTGACACTCCAGTTTCTTCAGCTAGACCCTTCAGGCGAACTAAGTAGGGCTGCCTCATCGAAGGCCTGTTTTGAAACAGAATGGTGCTCGACAGATCATTAATAGCAAAGTATGAGGGGTGCTTGTTGTCTGCTTTCACCTTAAGAAAATATACAAAGCACACGTAAGTTCTCTGTAGATGAAGCGACCATTCATTTGACTCAACGTAAAGGCTTTCTACAGGGCTGGTGCGAAAAGCACCCGTAGAAAGGCGGATGCCCAAAGGGTGCACGGGGTCCAGCATCTTCAAAGCACTTTGAGTTGCAAACTGATAAACAACGGCCCCATAATCTAAGCGGGTGCGAATGAGGCTTCGATACAGATTCATGATTCATTGCGTGTCACTACCCCATGTAGTACATGACAACACTTTTATAACATTCATGGGTTTTAAATATTTTGTTTTTAAATACTTGATGTGTAACGAAGGTCAACTTGTTGTCCAAGATTAAGCCTAAGAATTTATGCTCGGCTATGACAGACAGACGTTGCCCATTCAGTCGAATGTCAGGTTCCGAGTTGATGCCTTTCTTTCGAGTGAACAAGACACACGTGTTTTTTTTGTGGGTTAAGTCGGAATTCGTTTTCATCTGCCCATTTGGAGACCTTGCCTAAACCCAGCTGAACCTGCCGCTCACACATTGCCAAGTTGCTTGACTTGAAGCCAAGCTGAACGTCGTCGACATAAGTACAGTAGAACATATTGTGGGGGATGGACAAGTGCAAGGAATTCATTTTGATAATAAAAAGTGTACAACTAAGTACACCACCTTGTGGCACGCCTGTTTCCTGGACAAATGTTCGGGAGAAAACACTGCCCCCACGGACACGGAATGTCCGGTTTGACAGGTAACTTTCGATTATGGGAAACATTCTTCCGCGCACACCAAGGTGGAACAGGTCTCTTAGAATTCCAAAACGCCAAGTTGTATCATAAGCCTTTTCGATATCGAGGAACACAGAGAGAAAATATTGTTTATGGACGAACGCGTCTCTTATCTGTGCCTCAATACGAACAAGGTGGTAGGTCTGTGGTAAATCTACTTTCTCGAAACCCGCACTGAAATAGGTCGAGCAAATTGTTTGTTTCAAGGATATGTACAAGTCGGCAGTTTATCATTTTTTCGAAGACTTTGCACAAGCAGCTTGTAAGTGAAATAGGCCTATAACTTGAAGCTAAACAAGAGTCCTTGCCCTCTTTCAAAATGGGAATAATAATAGCCTCTTTCCAGGAGGTAGGGATAGTGCCAGAAAACCAGATAGCATTGTACAAACAAAGTAAGTTTTTTCGTGTTTCGGCTGGTAGGTTTTTTAAAATTGCATACACCACACGGTCAGAACCTGGGGCAGAAGTACTGCAGGAGTTTAGAGATGTTTGGAGCTCAGCTAGACTGAAAGCTTGGTTATATGCCTCGTATCTAGTGGATTTGTGTTCGAGTTTCTGCTTTTCTATTCTTGTTCTGTATTTTTGGAAAGTGTCAGTATAGTGGGACGAGCTGGATACCCGTTCAAAGTGTGCACCGAGGAAGTTTTCCTGATCTTCCAAAGTATCATCCTGAGTGTTTACGAGTGAGAATGAGCGTACTTGTCTTCCTGCTACCCTACGAACCATGTTCCAGACTTTGGCCTCTTGTGTATATGAATTTATCCCTCATGAAAACTTGTGCCAACTTTCTCTTCTGGCTTGCCGACGCGTTCTCCTGCCTCGAGATTTTATTTTCTTAAAGCTCTCAAGGTTTTCCGCTGTCGGCGAGTTCTGCAGCAGCCTCCATGCCCTGTTCTGTTCTTTTCGCGCACTCTGACACTCAGTGTTCCACCACGGGACGTGTCGTTTGCCGGGCAGTCCAGATCTTTGTGGAATGCACTTGGGTGCTGCGTCAGTAAGAAAAGCCGTGAAGTACTGCACAGCTCCATCTATGCCTAATCCGCATATGTCAGCCAATTTAGGTGAGTAAGCTTTTGAAATTGTTCCCAGTCGGCTTTGTTTACGAGCCATTTGGGAACATGTGGAGGACATTCATATAATATTGGTGTACTCAAAACTAAAGGAAAATGGTCACTGCCGTATGGATTATTTATGACTTTCCACTGAAGTAATGGTACAAGTGAAGGAGATGCGATACTAAGGTTTATGGAAGAGTAAGTTTCGTTGGCAAGGTTATAGTATGTTGCCTCTTTCCTATTCAACAGACAAGCACCTGATGAAATAAGGAATCGTTCAATGATACGACCTCGTGCATCACAGCGAGAGTCACCCCACAGACCATTATGTGCGTTCAGGTCCCCAAGAACCAGATAAGGTTCAGGTAGTTCGTCTATTAAAGTCTGAAATTGAAGTTTTTCAAGATGGTGGTGGGGGGGTATGTGCAAAGAGCAGACAGTGACGAGTTTGTTTAGAATAACTGCTCGGACAGCCACCGCCTCGAGGGAAGTTTGAAGGGGTAATTGTGTACATGCTATACCTTGACTAACTATAACCGCTACACCACCGGATGGTGGCATGGCAACATCTCTATCCTTTCGGAAGATAACGTAGTTACGTAAAAAGTTTGTGTTTGTTCGTTTCAAGTGTGTCTCTTGTACACACAGCACTCTAGGATTGTGTTCATGGAGGAGTTCTTGTAAGTCATCGAGGTTTCGAAGAAGGCCTCGGATGTTCCACTGTAATATTTCTGTCTACATATTTAAACGAGAGAGATGCTGCTGTGTGTACAAAGAGTATCCTGTGTTGGAGTGAGCTCGTTAATTCAGGTGGCAGGATGGTCGTCCGGCCCCGTTATTGGTTTCTTATTTTTCTTGGCGAGCTCCAAGGAGCCGCGCCGTATTTTTGATACCAAGGGTACCGTTGTATTCATTGCCTCTTCAGAGGCACTGGGTGCCCGCACATGCAAGCTGGTGGTTCGGATTTTAGGCCTCGCCTGGTAAGGGGAGGCCTTGAGACCAGAGGACCCTGGAGTCTCTGGCCTCAGTTTGCTTGGAGGCTGGGTAGACTGAACTACTGCCGCCTTGGGGGCATGCGCCACAGCCAATGGCTCGCTCTGTGCCGGCCGAAGGAGTGGCAAGGGCTGGTGCAGCGTTGCCCCCTGCTGCACCGCATCAGCATATGATGCGCCGTAAAATGGCAACACTCTTCTTCTTGCTTCTTTGAATGTGATATTTTCTTTAATTTTCAATGTGATAATTTCTTTTTTTTTCAAAATGAGCAAGACCGTGAGTATGCGGCATGATTTCCACCACAGTTCACACAGCGTGATTGTCCTTCGCAATTGTCAGAATTGTGGCCTGACACTCCACATTGTGCACAAGTTTGGTGACCACGACAGCTTTGTGAGCCGTGGCCATACTTCTGGCATTTAAAAAAGCGACGTGGGTTACGTATGTATGGTCTGATCGACGTCTTTGTGTACTCTGTTTGAATACTTTCTGGCAGAATACTGGAAGCGAACGTGAGTATTAGGTGTTTCGTTGGTGTTACCTTGTTGTCTCTTCTAATGATGATTCTTTGTACATTTCCCACATTCGGACTCTTCCACCCCTCCAGAAGTTCCTCTTTGGTCAAGCCGAGCCAATCAGCATCAGATACTACTCCATGGGTTGTGTTCATAGATCTGTGTGGCGTTACAGTGATGGGAGTGTCACCAAAAGTTGAAAGATTCTGTAGCTTTTCAAACTGTTCTTTTTCTCGAACTTCAAGGAGGAAGTTTCCGCTGGCCATTTGGTAACTTTGTGCCCGGCTCCAAGAGTTTCTGTGAGACATCTGGCTACTACAAAGGGGGATACAGTTCTGGCGTGCTTGCTGCTTATCTCACTATGTATGACATGAAAATGGGGAAAGTTTTCATTTGATCGATTAAAAAAGCCAAAGTCTTCGGTGCGTACGTGCTTTAAGGCGGTACGATCACTTAACAAGGGAAACGCTCTATGCATTCCAGTTTAATTTTCTTCAGAAGCGTTGGCGGCAACCCACCACGGAGCCCAACGAGGGGACGCTACAAGTTTGCGGATGCTAAAACCTGCAGACACCAGCCATAGAACGCTACTATAACCCAATGCAATAGACCAAGGTAGGCTATTTGCACAGGGTAACCCTAGCCGCCAGGAAGTTTGGAAGTAGGCAGAAGAGAGTAGAAGACAGGACAGATAAATAGTGAGAGATAAAGACGAAGATGTAGGGAGAGAGAGATAGGAAAAGGCGACTGCCGATTTCCCCTGGGTGGGTCAGCCCAGGGGTGCCGTCTACGTGAAGCCGGGGCCAAAGGGGTGTGTTGCCTCTGCCGGGGGGGGGGGCCTTAAAGGTCCAATCACCCAGCGTCGGCTCAACCCCCAGGATCCCCTTTTCCCCGGACACGGCAAAGCCACGCACGGCTAGGCGTGGGGGGGAGTAGAAACTCCCCCGTTAGCTCGGGTCCGTGGTGTCGCTACACACCAAACGCCTACTTGCGCATGCAGAAAATGTCGGAGAAAGTCGGTCGAATGGTTGTGAGCCAGTCGATCCTGCCGCACCCTGCACGATTTAGCGTCCCGGCGCCGCCGACCAAAGCCGGTGATACGGTGAGCTGCCTTCGTGCACGTCGTGTCTACCAATGGTAATTGTTTTTCGTGAAGCTGGTTCAGGTCCCAAATTTTTGCGGTCCTTCGAATCCTCGCAACTTCACAAAAAAGATGACGCACTCTTCAAGTAGACTTGAATGAATTTTCCGCCGGAAAGCGTTTCATAAAGCGGATAGTGATGTGAGCACGTCCTCACCGCCCAACGTCACCTAGCGGATCTCGTGGTAGGGAAGTGAGTTCAGTATTGTGAAATGACAGTGAAGTAGTAAAATCAGGATTGTTTGCTAATAGGTGTTCCTTTAAAGCAAGCTCAGTGGTCTGTTTTTCCTTGCTATCTTAGTGAGGTGTCTGTTTTCATTCGATTTGCTTGTGAATTCATGAAAATCCTATTGGCATGTGCTACAAATGGGCATACGGTTGATCATAGATCGCTTGGCATGTCACCTGCCAAAAGAAGATGCATCTCACCACCACACGCGTTTTGTTGCTTCCGAGAGAAGATAGTGGACGAACGCTCGTTTGTGATATCGTCAGAAGTCAAACAGTAACTCTCGAAGGGGATTGATTGATTGATTGATATCTTGGGTTTAACGTCCCAAAACCACCATACGATTATCAGCGACGCTGTAGAGAAGCGCTCCGGAAATTTCGACAACCTGGGGTTTTTTAACGTGCACCCAAATCTGAGCACACTGGTCTACAACGTTTCCACCTCCAACGCATATGCAGCCACCACAGCAGGGATTCAAACCCACAACTTTCGGGTCAGCAGTCGAGTACCTTAGTCACTTGACCACTGCGGCGGGGCAACTATCGAAGGGCCACGCACGAACTGCAGCCACACAGTCGCGTTCATAGAAAAAAACTGCCCCCCTTTTACAAGTTGGAAGCCATCAGAGAGCGCGCTCTTGTAGGCAAGTCTTGATTCAGTAAACCACCTCATCGTACATAACCTCTAACACAGTGCTGTGCAAATAATAAAATCTGGTGTAGAAGCGATTTAGAACTTCAATTACATAGTATGAATGTGATAGAATATGCTTCATATACATCCAAATGAGGCAAAGTTGTACTGCTTTTATTGACAGATGTAGTGATCCGCACCGCTAGTTCGAGAAAGAAATCGAACTAGAAAGAAGGCGACGCCAGAAAAAGGAATGGGTTAACAATTCGATGCAGTCATGTTGTGTACATGAAAACTCTACATTGCCGCAGTCGAGGTCAGGAGGCCGAATATGATCAAGACTTCAACCGTCGTCAAAAGCGACCACTCATCTTAGGCTTGCAAGGCCAGAAATAGGTGGAGCTGCAGGAAGTCACTTCAGCTCCGAACCTTTTGGAGACGACCGCCATTGTTGCCGTAGCTACTTTGGATGACCTCGTTGCTCAAAGTAGCATGTCTGTCAACACGACTCTTGAAGATTTAGCGTCTCGAGTAGTAAATACTCCCTCGGCACGCACATTGCCGACACCAGCAAATCCCGCTGATATTAGCAGATAAAGTGCAAATAACCCTATACTTGAAGTGCAAAAGACATGTATTAAACAACATCTTTTAGAGCTTGTGTCAGTTGTAAGTGTAAGAGACAATAAAGGAGTTTCTGCTGGACCAGACATGTTTGACTGGAGTCCAAGCGTTTATGCATGGCTCCATTTATTCCAATTTTCTTGCACAGAAAACCAGCGGACGAGCGATGAAGATGGCGTGCGTAATATGCGGCATTTTCTGTAGGAACACGAGCAAACAGTTTGATTTGCGAATAAATTTATACGCAAACACTTCTTGGGCCTCACGGAGAAAAAGCTTTGCAAGTACCCATTCGTACCCTTCGTTAGCAAAACTAAATGCAGTTTCTCCTCACAAATTTCCCGATGCTGCTAGCGCTCCTTGCGGGCAGACCGCTACATTAGCGAACATGCTCTGGGAGTGCAGGTTGCTTGAACCGACTTACAGCAAACCCGAGTGGGACGCCATTCTGCACAGCCCAAAACTTCAGGAATAAATCCTGGCCGTTCAGTGTGCCGGCGAAAAGGCCATGAGGCTAGACCTGCCGGTCCCCACGTGGGAGTAGCCGGGTGACACGTGGCAACCTCAGCGTCTGCACTGGACCATTATAAAGTTGTTCTTGCTCACTCACTAACTCTCTCACTCACTCACTTTTGATGCAACACTGTAGAGTTTTGAGATAATGCCATAAAGACAGAGGTGCACAAATGCCAGTGAGTACGCTTTAGAAAATTGGGGCATACTTTATACTCCTGACCAATCATTGGCGGACTCCTCTCTCGTCACTCTGGTCATACGAGGCATGACAGTGTACTATCTAAGACAGTTGTCAGTGAGATCACTCACCTCTATGGACGAGCTACTCTGAGTACTGAATTATGTCCCGCCACCTGAATACAAGACACCTGATGAAGAGGTTAAAGTCGGCAGAGATAATTACTGTGGCAAGAACACCCACATTTGTAGGCACACCAGAGGCTAACACTGAATCTAGACTACACACCACCTTAATATTGAGAGCACAGTGTCAGGACATGATTAAAGAAAGTCACACTATTGAAGAAACAGGCTTTCTCATGAAGGCAGAAATTCTGGGTGTCCAGGTGCAAGCGAATGGTCGCAAACTGTTAGTTTTAAGTAACTGGCACCAGTGCCTATATAGGTTTAATTAAGGACAATTTAGTTAAAGCTAGAGATATTGTACTTGAGAAACTCATTGGTGTCAGCTATGATCGTTGTTGTCGAGAGTATTACAGATGGCTGGAAGTCTGTCGGGAGTATGATGGCAAGAAGTTCAAAGTTGAAGCACTAGTATAACCCAAAGCAAATTTTGACTTCATCTTATTTATTCGAAATGACACGAAGGAAGATTAGCATACTTTGGAATGATGAAGTTACAACCAGAAAAGAGTGCGTTGAAGCAAATATCGCACACAACGCTTGCCGTAGGCCCGCTGCCAGAGAAGATGTACAATGGATGTTTCCCGAGCTTATGTGTAATGGTGCATACCCAGAAGCCACCAGAGCTATAGTTATACCTTTTCTATTTTAAGACAACATCATTTTAAAGAAAAAAGCCGTATGAGCTCAGTGATGTTCACACAGTCTGGTTAATGATGAAGCTCCAAGGAATACTAGAGGCGGGAATTCTCAGACCTTCCACTTCATCTTTCGCTTCACCCATTAAAATCGTTCTAAAAGAAGATAGTTAATTTCGCATCTGTACAGAATATAGGCTCATAAATAAACAGATTGATCTTTTCCTATATCCCATTCCAGGAATTGATGAGATAATTGAAGAAACTGAAGGACGTCAGTGTTTTTCCTCTTTGACCCAGGTAATGAATACTGGCAAGTACCGCTAAAAGAAGATACAAAAAAGTACCGAATTCGTCACCCATTTCGACTTCTACGAATACAACAGACTAAACTTTTGATTGAAGAACTTTGGATCATAGTTTCAAAAGATGACGAGTGACATACCTAAAGACTTTATCAGAATATTCTGTAATGTATACGTGGACGACATTATCATATATTCGAAAACGCAGGAGGATCACGAAGAGCACCTAGAAAAGGTCCTCGAAGCACTTTGCGCCACTGGACGTAAAAAAGAGTGAGTCCTTCTGCAGAAAAGTAGTCTTTCTGGGAAGATTTCTTGCTTGGCGATCCAAGGGCACTAAAAAGGGGAGCGTGCAGCGTATTAAAAAGCTTACAAAACCTGACATGCTTTACCTTAAACTCTTTACACTTTTTAAGAGTGTTTCTTGAACTCGTAGGCTATTTCCGTATATGTTAAAAGATTATACTATAAAAACGAAAAGTTTGGCCACATTGACTAAGAAAGGGTTTACGTTCGTCTGGTCCGACGATTGTGCCGTGAACTACCTGGAACGTGTTCGAGGTATTTTATCTGAACCTGTACTCAATAACCAACTTTTATATTGCATCTCACTATGCTGCAAATGCCATTCTGTATCAACGTGATGAAAATGAGCAACCCGAAAGAGAGATTAAGGTCCTCGGATACTATTCATGCACGTTCACGAAGACGCAAAAACATGACAACAAAGAAGGAAGCTCCAGCTGTCATAATGGCTCTCTGCTTCTTTAGAAGTTACCTTGAAGGCGAACATTTCAACCTGTTATTTGATAACCAGGAATTAACCTATTCATTGAAACTTGCACATACAAAAGGCAGAATAGCTTGATGGTTGAGCGTATATCCAACAATTCAGTTTAGAGATGATGCATAGACCAGGCCAGAAGCACCAGGACGCTGATGCCTTGTCCCGTATTCACGTGCTACAAGAAATTTTGGATAAAAGAATCAACTTGCTGAAACTATGGCAGGACATGCAAGACATGGAACTGCGCAATGGGAAGATGTGTGTCCTTGAAACAAAAATACTTGAAGTGCTGGAAATATATCGCAGCCGTGCACATCTGAGAGCCTATCTAGAGGTCATACCACTACTTTTTTTGAGAGATTCGCATGATGAATTATGAAAGCAGATGTTGCCCATTATGTGAATACCCACATGAGTGCGAAATGGTGAAGTCAAAATACAAAACTCGAAAAAATTGAATGGCATTGCCAGAATATTTGACGGTACCATTCGAAGAAATTCACCTTGATTTCGCAGAAGTTAAAAAAAGTGTGAGGGTGGGGAAAGAACTGAAGCTTTGCTAGTCGTGGTGAATGAGTGCACGTGATTCGCGGCCGCCAAAGCTCGAAAAGAAGACGCGAATAGCGTAATAGCACTGTTGCAGAGAGAAATATCAAACACACCAAGTTTATTGTTACGGACATTGGGCCAGAGTTTATGAGCCAAAAGCTGTGGAACTGAGCCCGAGAAAAAAATATCGTGCTTCGATAACAAGTGCCTTACCGTTTGTAGGCTAATTCTCTTGCTGAACGCGTAATTATAGTCATATATATATATATATATATATATATATATATATATATATATATATATATATATATATATATATATATATATATATATATATATATATATATATATATATATATATATATATATATATATATATATAAAGCAAGTTATACATGGAATTCAAGGGAGGCTGAAGAGTGCTTTGGAGGCAGCCGTACATCATCGCAACACGTCCTACACCGTCAGCGAAAGGTGCAGCCCGCCATTCGCTGCGTTCGGTCTTGTTACTTGATTGCCAGCGGGCGAAGATATCAACTTTGCTGGAACACGAAAGGAAGGCCACAAGGCCCAAACCCAACGGCAAAAATACAGAAGTCTGAAGAAGATGCAGTTTGATCGTCGGCACAGCACGAAGATGCCAGAGATCCACCCTCGTTCCATGATACTGGTTTGAGAAGGAATGGACCAGTGCCCATGGCCTCCGAGATTGTTGGTACGCGGCGGGTTTTTCTTCAGCCGCCCCAATCGCACGAAGAGGGCGTGTTCTCAGTGGAGGGCTTGGGCCCTTCGTTTCTCAGCACCGCGGCGCTTTTTCTTTCGGTCGATAAGGCTGCCGCGCTGTTGGCGATGCTTCTAATTGGCAAGAAAAAAAAGTCTTGCGCTTTCATATAACTTTGTGTTCGTTTGAAAACGTCAGGTCAAAGTGTACGAGAGGCAAAGTCAACGCTGTGGCGTTTCGTTTTGAAATTGGGTTTTTATTTTGCTCTAGATTTGGCGCCGCCCATATTAGATCTTCAGCAGTTCAAATTGTGATGCCTCTGCAAGAGATCCACATGTGCTCAAAATTATAGTCGAAGTTTGCGGGCTGTAAGTAGGGGGGTGGGGTACAACTGGCAAAACAGAAAAAGAATGGCAGCCCGAACCACAAACGAGGTCCGAAGAGTGACGCGTTCTACGTCGATGGATTACTTTATACACTCGATTTATTGAATTCTCCTTGCTGTCATCGAAATAGCACCGTTTTTCCTTGTAACGCTGTTTCGAGAATTTTTGCATACCTCCTAATGATATACCAGCTGTGCTGCGACGTGGTTTTATTGCTTCTTAGAAGCGTTCTTCACGCTAAATGTCGCAGTTGTGATTACGTCAGCGCGTCTTCAATAAATCTTGAAACAGCGCTGCAATTTTTAGGAGTAAATCCACGAAAGGAACAAGAAAGTGAGCCATTTATTTGCGTTTAATCTGTGAACGCAGATTGCGGCATTCTTATTTATCTTGTAGATTGGACTGTCAGTTTTTAAAAAATGTGGAGCGTTTTATAGCTGCGTCTATTCGCGAACTCAGCGTAGGTGGTGCCGTTGACACCACCACTGCACATGCTGGCGTCTCGTGTCCAAGGGTTTTTTTTTTCTATCTGACATGCGGAAGGGCACGCAGCAGTATGACAGATTCGTTAAATTATATGAAAGAAACAATACCTGGCGCCATCTTCTCGAACAGGAAAAAACTACAGAATTGACATAGCAGCAATTGTATAAATCATAACCAGTTGGCAACTTAGTGCATAAATCACTACTATTGAATGAAATATTCGTTTTTACCTCCACTCCAACAATTTTTTCTTCTATATGCACAGTGCCAGCGACGCATGCACGCAAGGTAACTACGCGAACGCGGCAGCTTGAGCGCGTTACGAAGAAAAAACACCCGCTGGAGAAGAACGGTCGCTTAGCCGACCAAACCTAGTGCTCAGCATCAGCCACTGTCTTGATCTATTATCGCAATAGGCCAACACAATCAAGTCTGGCACGAAAACAGCGCTTTCAAAACGTACAACGCTTCGCACTTGCCCGTGAGGCTTCCGCACTTTCTGTTTCCAACTACCCCCCGTCGCGCTCAGAAACAGGAGACAGTGAGGAAGTCTATACTGAACATCACTGGCTCAGCGACGACCACGCGCTGGTTACAGGTGCGCTTTGGTAATTTCAAGTCACCTATTCACACTGTGAGTTCTACGGTATATGTAGGAGAATGTAAGAACGAATATCAATATCTTTCGCTTGTTGAAGGAGAACGCCGCACGCGTTCAGAGTTCTGTGTATCTGGTATGAAGCACTGTGCGTTACAGAGCAGTGACTATTCACACATCTAAATGCGAAGCATTTATTAGACAAATTGGGCGACTTTGAGCGTATCTATCTATCTATCTATCTATCTATCTATCTATCTATCTATCTATCTATCTATCTATCTATCTATCTATCTATCTATCTATCTATCTATCTATCTATCTAACCGCCTACGACTTTTAGCTCTCCTGGCCTTTTCAATAATGGTATCAATACAAAACTTAGTATGGCATAACATGACTGTATGAAAAACACATTTGACTAGTCATAACATGAAAACCATAAGTAGTATGTCTTGAATGTCATGATTTACATTTCATGGTCCTGCAGCTCTTGCGGTGGTTTTATTCACTTGGCAGGTTGCAAAACCGGTATGGTATGGCATGATTGCATGGCGAACACAAACGAGAGACTCAAACATCAAAATCATGAAATGCATGTCCTGTAACAACATGACTGCATGCCACGCTCATGAAGCGCTCACGGCCGTTTCGCTACCATCAAATATACCAAATTTGGCAATACAGTACGTGAATGAATGACGAAGGTATGTGACTGATGCAAACAAGATAATCATAAGATGCGTGTCATGTAATACCATAACTGCATGCCACGCTCATAATGCGCTCGCGGGCATTTCGCTAGCCTTACTTATAACAAATTTGGCATTACGGGACATGAGTGAATGACGAAGGTATGATACTGGTGCAAACATGATAAACATGAGATGCGTGTCATGTATTGACATGACCACATGCTATGCTCAAGATGCGCTAGCCCCGTTTTGCTAGCTTCTTTTGTGCCAAACTCAGTATGTGACGCGAACAGATGACATAGGTGAATGACTCATGCAAACATGATAATCAAGACATGGGTGTCATGTAACAGCATGACTACAAGCCACATTGATGATGCACTTGCGGTCGTTTCGCTAGCTTCACGTACACCAAATTTGGTAATACTTGAATCCAATGGATGACGAACGCATGTGACGGGTGCATACACGATAATCTTGAGATGCGTGTCATGTGGGAACATGAACATTTGATGCTCATAGCATACTCGCGGTCGTTTCATTAGCTCCACATATACTAAGTTTGGTATCACGTAACGTGAATACATTACGAAGGTCACCTACACGTCTAAACATGATAATCATGACACGAAAGTCATGTACGGCATTGTTTACCTCCACCTCGTATTGTTGTGCTCAATTTAAAGTGGCATAGGAACCTTTCCCTATCTTGCTTCGCATACCATCGATTCCCACTGTACGTGGGATCTGCTAATTTTTTTATTCTCCAGTCGTCTACCTCGACGAATACTTCGTTTTCAGAAACACGCCGTTAGGCCACACTTGTGACCCTTTGATTTTGAGGCAGTAGAGATAGCTGCAAATGCACACAACACTGATGTTATCATTGTGCTAACAAAGTACAATCAAAATGCTGATGACGAAAAAATGAGGCGATGATAACTTAAGCACTTTCACTGAGAAGGACGTAGGGAGTGAATGTAGGTCAGGTAGTTGTGGCCTTTCACAACATCCCGGCAAAAGTCTTATCTCAATAATAAGTGGCACGATCAGCGCACTTAGTTATCTAGAGTGTAAGTGGCATCCAGTTGACTACCCGATAAATATCGGTACCGGATAAAATAGTGAAACAATTTCTAACGATAAGATGACAATATTGCCACGTTCTTGTTCTCAAGTATTGTTTTCGCCCCAATACACTACGTAATTCTGAGTGCAAACCGCTACTGCGTTATTCAAGAAGCTTGAGGACTGTAGTAGATCATTTCGATAAGATCACGCCCACTCCGCGAACTGTACAGATTATTCTGGAGCCTACGTCAACGCTAGCGATAACGCTAGAACATTCGACGGCAAGTGTATAAATGCCGACGCACTTCGCCGTTTGTCAGTTGATCGACGACTGATGATCCGTTCTCCGCTATCAGTGGATGTCTGCTACTGTGATGCGACTTTCCGTTTATCGGACACAATTTCGCCCAGATAAAAAGTTTAACCTTCATCATACCGTCTGTTTTTTTTTGTCGACGTCACGACCCTGTGACATCTGGTGGAGGTGCTGCTTCTTTGATGTTCCGGATGCCCCCTTCGAGCCGCGAGCCCATCCCAAGCGGCAAAAAAAACACGGACGCCAACCCTGAACAGCGCACAAGCCGCAGGCAAAGGGGACTACAACCAGAGTACGGGCCGATTCCTGAAGCAGCCAGGCAGAACCGGATCCCGACCTCAACTACAGCAACAACGACCGCGTCGTGCAGCTTGCTCAGTCATTCTCCGACAGCCCAAAACCCCCAACGTTCCATGGATCGTCAAGTGAGGACCCGGAAAGCTTGATCGAAATATACGACTGAGTCGACGCCTTGAACAGCTGGGACCCCGAGGAAAATTTAAGCCGCGTCTATTTCTACTTAGAAGAGCCTGCGAAAACGTGGTATGAAAACCACGAATCCAGACTACGAACTTGGGAACTCTTTCAGACGACGTTCCTGCGCACGTTCATGAGCGTCATCCGCAAGGAAATGGCTGCCACATTGCTGGAGTCAAGGGTGCAACTTCCTAATGAAAGCGTAACCCTCTTCGTCAAAGAGATGATCTGGCTCTATCGACACGCCAACTACAACATGGCTGAGGATAAGAAGCTCTTGTTCCTCATGCGCAGAATCAAGCAGGAACTGTTTGCGGGACTTGTCCGGAACCCGCCCAAGACTGTCAGTAATTTCTTGCCGAGGCCACAACTATAGAAAAGGCGCTTGAGATGCACACAACGCTATAAAACCGCCGCACCTCGTTGAACTGCGCTGATGCCTTCGGTACTGACGACTTGCGCGTGACGAATCGAGCAATCGTACGGGAAGAGTTGCGGAAGTTGTTGCCTTCAACGCAACCTCAAGTCAACTTGATCGCTGACATTGTCCGCAAAGAAGTTCGGCAGTCGCTTGGAATCGTAGACGCACCGCAGCCTGAACTGGAAGCAATGAGCTGCGCCACTGCAGTGCGCCGCAACGCTCCTCCACGCCCTCGTCAGGACACACTCCCGCCGCAGTTCTTCCACCAGGCACCGCCACCACCACCACTGACGCCATATCGCCCACCGGCTGGCCAGCGCTATGCTTCAAGAAATACTGACGTCTGGTGCGCCCCTGACCACCGCCCACTGTGCTACCACTGCGGCAAGGCCGTGCACACTTACCGTCGTTGCCAGTACCGACAGCAGGGACTGCGTAGCTTTGCCATCAATGCACCACGTCCGCAGCCAGGGGAACGGCCACTTGACATCGCAGACTACTGATAGGAACTCCGTGGATACCACGAAGTCCTTCCCGTTCGCCGTCGCCCAGCCGCCTCATCTCACCGCATCACCGGCAGTACTCTCGCCTAACGCAGGGCCGGTCTCCTAGCCCGTATCCGGGAAACTAAGGGCAGCAACCGATGGAGGTGCGGTTTCTGTGCGACGAACTAGCAAAGATCCTCCGATGACGACGATGCTGCGACGGAGCTTTCCGAACACGACGCCAACCAGGCAAAGTGGTGACGGCGAAACCTCATTTACCGAAAATGACCTGACGACGCAACATGGAAGCAGCGGAACAAGCCGACGCAGTCGTGACCCGACGCGACGACCTAATTGTAACGCGAAACGGTGAACTAGTGACCTCGACGTTCTTATCGACGGCCACAGTGTGACCGCTCTCATCGATACTGGAGCCGGCTATTCCGTCATCAGTGGGCCGTTCACCGCGAAGTTAAAGAAAAATAGGACAGCTTCAGAAGGCCCCGAAATCCCCACAGCCGGAGGTAATTTCGTAACACCTGCAGGAATCTGCACAGCGAGAGTCATTATTAACGGCCGTATTTATCCGGCAGACTTCGTAGACCTACAGCGTTGCTCGAGAGATGTCATCCTTGGCATGGACTTCTTATGCCTCCATGGTGCTGTCATTAACCAAAGAACAAAGTCGATAACGTTATCCACAAAAGGAGCACTGCCGCCGCGCACGACGTCAGGAAACCATGTCTTGAATGTGCTGAAAGAACATGTCACCATTCCGCCTCGCTCCAGTGTCATTATTTCTGTCAGCGCTCCTAAATCACCTGACTTGGAAGACGTCGTTGAAGACTGTCAGCATCTGTTGGTCACCCACAATATTTGCTTCGCAAGAGGAATTGCGAAGCTTCAGGAAGGCAAAGCAACGGTTATGCTCACAAATTTCAGCAATGAATACAAACACGTAAACAAGGGAACAACGGTCGCATACATCGAAGAAATCGTGGAAGCCACCATTGCTTTCGCCCTCGCCAATTCTGCGGAACTTGCTAAAAGAAACCAAGCTCCTCCCTCAGCTTTCATCAATCCCAGCCCTCCGAACCACAAGCAAGAACAGCTCAAGAGCCTGCTCCTGTAATAGGAAGATCGCTTTTCGTCGTCGTCAAAAGTTCGGCAGACGCCAATCACGAAACATCGCATCCTAACCGAGGAAAATTCCAGACCACTCCGCCAGTGT